>NW_005842098.1:366559-375763 GCF_000455745.1 Alligator sinensis | reverse complement strand
CCAAGGGAGGTGGTGCTCTCCCCTACCCTGGGGGTCTTCAAGGGGAGGTTAGACAGGCATCTAGCTGGGGTCATCTGAACCCAGCCCTCTTTCCTGCCTATGCAGGGGGTCGGACTCGATGATCTATTGAGGTCCCGTCTGACCCTAACATCTATGAATCTATGAATCTACCGATGGACTAAGTGATAACTTGATCATACAGCCCAATTAAATAGCAGAATATAGTTGTGCAACCCAAGCACAACTTCCAAGCGAAGCGGTGCTGGCTCCTACCCTGGGGGTCTTTAAGAGGAGGCTAGATGAACACCTTGCTGGGGTCGTTTGACCCCAGTACTCTTCTCTGCCATGGCAGGGGGTCGGTCTTGATCTGCTCAGGTGCCTTCCGACCCTACAAACTATGACATTCATAGAGGTCCTGTCTGAGAGAATGACCTCCCCTGTCCTCCATCTTTTGGAAGAGTCCGATTTAGAGGACTCCGAAAAATGCACTAAGCAAAATGCTGTTTTCTGTCAGCAACACAGTATACCTGTAGAAAAGGTGGTCAGCTGTTGGTGTCTGAATCTGGTTAGGAAAGTACATAGTTCAAATTATTCTTTTATTTCTGATAATTTCAGTATTATACTTAAAGAGAATAAGTACGATAGACTTGCAATCGGAAGAAAAATTCCCATTGAGGAGGAAAAACTAAGAAATGTGCAACTAGTAAGAGAAATTACTCTTCGGGTTCCTAGTTATAACTTTATCTTTCTCTATATTCTTCCTTGGAGAAAAGTATTGAGGAAGAATAAAATTGATGTTCTCTTTCCAGTTCATTCCCACAGAAGCAGAATTTATTTCCAAAGACCCTACTCATGGGAAGATTGAATCAACAATAGAAAAGAGAACATTTTGAAGCTCCTCCTCTCTTAGTGCTCTATCTATATCTACTTTAATTTGCCAATACAATATTAACATGGATTGACATCTGAAAGTGCGCCACTAAAATATGAAGAGCTTTAATCTGGATTAAGGCCTATAAAAATGCTTTTTGGTGCTGCACATGGATCTGATTCCCTGGACGCCCTCTGGTATTCGCATCAGGTCATGGGACCTGTATGCTGAAGTAACAGTAGCTTGATGATGTGGCCCTGAGAATGAAAAGGCACCAGCTATATTGCTTACGACCACCTCAATAATATTTAGATGAGAAGATATCTATCCAGTATGTCCATAGTCAAATTATTTGGACTGGAGGGCCACTTAAGGAATTTTAGTGAGCTGTTCTGGGCTGGGGAGGCAATTGATCCTATCCACCCCTGGGCTTATCCACGCTGCACCCACCATCTGGGGGTGCCAGTTGGAGCAGGCAGATAGGATCTCCACGGAGACTAGCCTGGGACCTCCTCAGCCAGGGCACACTTGGCAAGGCAGATGAAATGGGGCTGTAGGCAGGTGGGAAGCAGTGTCCAGGAGCAGGATGAGCAGGTGGGGACAAGGCTATGATTGCAGTGTGGTGATAGTGTGAGGCCAGGCCCTGGGACAGAGCTGCTATCTGCTCTCCGCATGTCCCTACAACAGGCACCAGTTCTGCAGGCAGGGATGCACGGTGAGTAGATTGCTGCTCTGCGCCAGCCCCTTGGACCATTCTGTCACCACCCCATGGTTCTGCCCATCCATCCTGCTTCTGAGTGCTGTTCCTTGCCGACCCATGGCCCCATCCTGTGCGCCTGGGGGTCCTGTACTAGTCTCTGTGAAGGCCCCACCCGCTCTGTCTGGTAGCCATGGCAGTATATGCAGGGTGGACTGGCAGTGGCAGCCAGGTAGAGTGAGTTGCCAGGATACTTAAGTCCAGCCACTGTGCCACCCCGACTGTGTGCCAAGAGATGGTTGGGCTGGCTGCGCATGCCATGGCCTGGGCTACCCCCTGCACTTGGTTTGGGCATGGCTGAGGGTCCTGCAAACTGGATGGAATCCCTTGGTTGGCCAGATCTAGCCCATGGGCTATATTTTGCCCACCCCTGGCATATAGTGACATGGGTAAGATTTCTAATAGAATTTCAGGTATTTCCAAGCAAACTACATGGTTCGAAGGTAGTTGAGTCTATAGTAGAATTCCAAGTTGATGATCAGTTTTTGCCCCAAGCCAGAGAGCTGCAGGTTAATGTTAAACAAATGGATTTTGAGAATAGTTGAAAGGGGGTACTCTTTTCTGTAGTATCTAAAAAGATCCCCTCCAGAATTTTCCTTATTGTAGAAAGAATATGAGGAGTCTGATCAAGGTGATCATTTTTTCAAAGTAAATATCTGTTCATACATTTGTCTCTTTAGGTATCTGTAGTTTCCTGTATGAATAGTGTTTGTTGGGTTTGTCCTTTACAATAAGTCCTCACAAGGAAGTTGTTGTGGTAAGAATTCTGCAAGTGTCCAGGTTTCTCAGTTGTCAGCATATATTTGTATACCAAGTAGTACTACAAGTTAACATGCTTTGACAATTCTCTGTGCCTCCCACCCCCAATTCAGTCCTCTTGCCTTAGGAATGGGGATTATCAACAGGCAGGGGTAAGGGTTAAATTACCTAGTGGCAATTTCATTGTTCTTTCCTGATAATGAAGTTAGTTCCTTTATCTTCTGCTTTTCAAGACCGTTGACCAGATGGAACTTCTGGCATCAAAGGTGTTTGCCTCCCTGGAAGTAATGTGCAAGAGAAGTCATACAAATTACTAGAGGTCTTCATCTTTCCATGCTTGGTGGACTCACCATGTCAATTTACAAGGGATTGTTGAAGGACTTGTGGCAGACTGGAATTGTTGCCTGCCACTTCAGAGGGTGGATAGATGGTACTTACCTTCTCCACAGGGCTTCATTTTCCCTTACTTGTGCCCTGTGCCAGAACCTCTTAAAACTACTTCATGAACGATCCAAATCAGAAGGGTCTACTTTGTTGCCAGTCTGCACGTGTGCATTGCTGACTACCACCCACTTAACAAATTAGAGCTAGCTACACTAAAACAAATAGTCTCTTCTTTTGAAAGTCTTCCTAAGGAGCAAAGGGAACAAATAACACTTATCATATTGGAAAAGAAGCTGAAAGGCAGAACTTGATTGCAAGCTGTTTATAATGCTTCTTATACATCGATATTGTCCATGGCAGAATTGCCAACCCAAGAACAATTTTTATTTACTGACAATCTGCAAACTTTTTACCAACATACTTTTTGCTTATTTTTTTTACTAATACTACACCAGATTTTTTTTCTGAGATGTTTCATATACTGTAAATGTAACCCTTCTGCCAGGCCCTAGAGAGCAATTAGAATGGCTGGGTTCAAATTTAGGAGTTTTATACTAGCAAGAGGAAAAAAAAAAAAGTGAGAACCCAAGATTTTTTTTCTAATTTGAACTGTCAATTCAAATTAAAAAAAATTCTTGGGTTCGCCATCCTGCTTGACTGCAGTAATGTTTTATACCATGCTGCAGACCCCCTGCTAGCACTGGTCACCTTGTCCCAGGGCAGATCCCCTGTCTACCAACCCCACAGCTCTGTCTTGGTCACACCACTTCCCTCTCTGTCCTGCCTGGCTCAAAGCTGCACAACTCCTGTATACTTTCAGGGTGAGAACTGAGCAGCCATTACAGGCAGAACTTGGCTAGGGTGGGATGGGAGAAGGAGCTATGGAGGTTCCAATGAGCCAGAAAGTTCTGATGGGTAGTTCACTGAAGGGTGCCAAGTAGCACTTTTGCTTGGACACTGGTGGCCTTGCTCTGCTTTGTCCAGTATCATCACATAAATCTAGCTTTCTTTTGACAGCAGATCTTGAAACAAGCTCAGTATTTCTTAGTTTGTTATGGGCAGCTCAGTTTTTGTTGGAGGGGGGCAGGTTGTTGTTGGTTCGTCTGGGGTTTTTCTTGTTGGGGGCAGTGGTTAAATAGACTTTGCAGACAGGTTTTTTAGGTTCTTTTTTTATGGACCATCCCTACATTTACAGACAGTTAGCAATGCTAGTCCACGGCCACATTAGTAGTGTTTTCAAAGATCCTTCAAATGTCATCAGGACCACCAAAGAGGGTCTAAATGACTGTAGAACATCTGTTTGAGGACTGTGGTACCTTCAGTTGAAAGACCAAGGCCTTCCACTCCATTGCAGAGCTCAAGTTACTTTGTGTTCTCTCAGAAGGAATGCTTCTTTCCCAAGAAGAAAGCCAGACAGACCTCTGATCTCTGACAGTATCTCTTTTCCTGCTGTCACAACACGTGCAGGATATCAGAGCCAAATGAGGAAGAAGTAGATGACCCATGGCTGCTTCCTTATTTGCAACACACTTGACAACTTTTCTCTCCAGCACTTTTCCCATCAGATGGGAGCCCAATGGTAGCTTTGGAGGACTTCTACCATCTTCATCTCCTTTTTGGCCTCACCATGAACCCATGGGTCTGGGAAACTGGTGTCAAAAGATATTCCATACCGTTCAAGTCTCCTCTTATCACCCTCTCTTGTTCTTTTTCATGGTCCACTCTTACTGGACAAGATATCTTACTCCAAGATAAAGCAGATAATTTATGTCAGGTTCAGTGATTTATTTATTTATTTTTATGCTCAGTATTTTGTTCTAAATCAGTCTCTACCTCCACCATCTTGACAGCATAAAACTAGCTTTAATACTTCTGATTCCTATTAGGAATATCATGCTGCCAGTATAAGGTCCTGCTCTTTGGTCATTCCATGGCATGAAGGTTACTCCCCCAAAACGTACCCACCACAGGGCCTCATTTAAGAAGATAAAGGGTCTGTCTGTTTATATTCTGTTTACAGGTTGATGTGGAGAGTCTCAGCTTGGTTCAAGAAACCTTTAAATATGGACTAACACTGGGCCTCAAAGTCAGAAGTATCCACCGTTACCATAGCTCAAAGCATTGAATTTATAGGAGCCCAGTAAGATTTTAGATGAACAAAATCTTACATTTCAAAAGGACAGTTTCAAACCCAAGTGGAGAATGCCTTATCCAGAGATTTTGCTAAGAACATGATTCAGATTTCTGGGACTAGGTAGGCGGGAGATAGTACAGGCAGTCCTCAGACTTACGACACAATTGGTTCCTGAAAACGGCGTCTTAAGTTGAAACGTTGTAACTCAGAACCAATTTTCCCCTAGGAAACAATGTTACAAATGGGGGATTGGTTCCTGAATCAAGGCCCGATACCCTGTTTTCACCAAAAATAACCCAGAATTTTGCACTCAATCAATTATAGATGAGTAATATAGCTACATTAATGTATTTATATTGTAAATAGCAATCGTATTGATTTGGAAGGGCTTCTTTGAGGTGACTTTGCTGGACTTTTTGGAGGGCTCTTGGTTGGACTTCTTGAAGGGTTCTTGGCTGTATTCTTCTCAGGAGTCTGGGCTGCGGGTTTTTCTGGAGTCTTGTTTGGTTTCTTAAAGAAAGTATTCAAGGAAGTTCAGACAGATGTTCTCCAGGGAGATGCCACGACAGCAAACAAGTTGCTGTGTTGCCCGTCACATCAGATCAAGCGTTGTAAAGTCAAAACTGATGTCAGAAAGTTGAAACAGCATGTCAATTTAGAAACGTTGCAATTCAAAACATTGTAAGTCATGGACTGCCTGTATTCACTTATTCCATGCAAAGGGAATTAAAAATCATTATATTTACCTAGGAGACATGGAGTGGATATGTTTAGTCGTGGTCTTGCAATTTCTATCTTTGTTTTTAGGTATGTAACATCTTTCTGGACATCTGTCTATCAAGACTAGTGACAGGTGCCTGAAGTCCAAACTGGAGAACCTATTTTCAAGCTTACGGAATGGGATCTTCACAAAGCTGTCTGAATCTAAGCATCTTGGAGCTTAGAGATATCATCTTGGTATGGAAAGCAGTTCTGCCTTTACTCCAAATGTCTATAATCCAGAAGCGGACAGACAATATGACAGTAATGCATTGTTTCAAAAGAAAGGAAGGAGCCAAGTGTTTCCTCATTCTGTCAGAAAACCTGTTGACTCTGAATTTTTCTAAATTGTGTTGATGGCCCTGTATTTGCCAGACATTTGGAACCCTCCAGCAGATAACCTCAGCAAATAATTCTGACAAATACAAGTACTTAATTTGAAATATTGGATCTTTAATCATCCTTCACAAGTAGGGTTATCTATTGCTGTGTGCCAGAGCAAAAACTGTCAGGAATTCTGTGCCAGAGGTGGACCCGGTCTGAGTTGCTTATTGGGTGACTTCATTCCTTGGATAATGGGACTGTTGAATTCCTCCGTATGATATTCATTGACCTGAGGAATCTGAAACAAGATAGAAGATCGCTGACCATAAGAGATCTATCATAGGCTTTACAGTTCTTCTGCTCTGATCTTGTGAACCTTGCAGTGACCACTATGCCTGCTGTTCATGACACTTAGATAACAATGGCCAGATCCTACATCAGGACCCAGCATTATTACGTCTGAAAGCCCAGATACTAGCTGGCTAATGTCTGCTATAAGAAGCCTGAAGTCTAGACCGTTCTGGTCCAAGTAGGAAATCCTATATGTATTAAACTTAATTTAAAAGCCAAGTGGAAGACGCTGTCTTCTTTGGTTGTCTCAGCAGCAGCTGTTTTCTTTGGAAATGGTCTGCACCCCCCACCCCCGCCTCCAACATTTAGCAGATTCTATCTATTTACAAACTTTAAAACAGTCTGGGCTTCATTACTCCAAATCGGTTCATGTAGAAGCACTATCTACTCATCATCTTGCATTTAGGGGCTTATTTATGTTTTCTCATCCTATAATAGTTGGATTCCTTAATGTTCTTTGTCACGTGAATTTGCTTTCTTAGAACCTCAATTATATTAGCAGTAGTGGTAGGTTCTCCTGTTGATTGAAACTTTTCATAGCTATTGTATGAAAATTTGGAAGATCAGGCCTTTGTGGTAGGACTTAGTGTTACCTAAGGAGCTGATTACTCCCAAGCTTCATCCCAGGTTCCTTCCCAAAGTAGTTGTTGTTGTTTTAAGTTCAATATGTACCAGTTTACTTGTTTCCCAATTTTTCCCCAAGAATCACTTGACTCTGGAGGAAGATCGACTTTGTACCCTTAGCATAGTAATGCCACTATTATGTTACCTTGAAAAGACAAACTAATTTAAAAATGCACTGTGATGGTTTTGACCATTGAAGACACTATTCACTCTAGGTAGGTCAGCAGAAATGATCAAAAAGGGTTAGTGGCTGTATAAGAAAACATTGGAGGTTAGCCAAGGGAAATCCACCCAGCTGCATTAGACTTTCTTCCATTCAGGTTCAAGCAGAATTGCTTCCCATTTTAAGTAATGCCCCTATTTCTGAAATGTGTAAGTCTTAACAAGTAAAATATGTTACCTACTTAGATTTCACAATCCTCTTCCTTTCCCTGCTACTATGGGATCTTTTAGCTCTGGGATCTTGTACTGGCAAAGTAACCGGGGGCTTATATGGTTTGGTCCATTCTTTCTTTGTCTTCAGTTGAGGCAAGTGGTGAACACGTGAAATACAACTCAAGGAACCCCAGTTACTATAAACTAACATTTTTTAAGGCTTTTTCTCACCTTGGTGTATACTTTTTTCATACCAAGCAGAAACTGGAGAGATGGCAGGATAGCACTTTAGTAACAGTACAGCCCAATTTTGCATTGATAGGATTACTACAGTGTACCATGTTCCAAAAAAACTGATGCATGTTTCACAGAAAAACCATGCACAGGCAAATATTTAAACAGTAACTGAGGTGAGGGAAATCTGAACCTTTTCTTTTATTTTGTGCAAGTTTCCTTGTAATCTTCTATTTGTTCTGATCACCAGGTATTAATGTTAGGAAGAGTCAAAAAACCTCAGATTTTTATTGGAGAAATTTTAATTACTAACACAGAGGAATTTAAGTTGATATACATTTATTATATAAACTAATTTTTATATGTAAAGAATTATCCTGAAGCATCTGTAGCCTCCTTATTTGTGGAACAGTGGTAAAGGGATTCATTGCAGTTGGCATCCGATTGCATTTAGCGGTGCATTGCCTAGGTTAGTCTCTCTTTTTTTCCTCCCCGCCCTCCATCTGCAAGCTCTAGACTCAATTAACTATTCCCAAGTGGCAGAGAGCCAGAATTGAGATTAGTCCTGAGAGATGTTGCTTAGCAACCAAGTGTGTCATCCCTCTCTGCCGCAACTGAATTGTAGTGAATAGTTAGCAGCAGTGCAGCTGTAAGCCTGGCAAGGAAGGCTAGCTAATTCCCCTCCTTGCCTCTCCATCCCCACTCCCTCCATTCTGCATTCAGGTATTGCTGAATATTCAAAGTCTCTTTCAAAGTGCCTTTTCTGATGAAAGCAGGAGCTTGACACTGGCTTATAGAAGAGTGCTAGTATAATTTCATACGTCAAGTACAGGCATTACACTTTTTTCCAATTTAGGTGGTCAGAAACCAGTCTATACCTGTAACAAGTTCAGGACACATAGACTACTTTAAAAATGGCGGATCCTGGTCTAAGGTAGACCTGGATCCATGTAATATCAGACTTACTCAATCTAGGTTAGCCTGTTGAAACGATCATCAGTACCAAGTCTGCTCGCAAATCATGGTAGTTTGCTGTCCCCCAGCATCCCCATTGTGGGCTGCCTGCTGACCCTCCCCCTGCAGCTCTGCTGTTCCAGCCAAGCACCTAGCCAGCCCTGCCCCGAGCTCTCTAGCTATCAGCCACAGGCAAGATTAGGGGGGGAGAGGGGTGGAGAACAGGGCTTGTGAGATGCTAGGGAGAGGTAGCACCAAAGATGCACCCTTGCATTCTGGGCCTGGGTTGGCAGAGCACAGTATCCCTCCCCTATCCTGGTTTAGTCTGAATCTCCGGGACTGTGCACTGGAGCAGCTCAAAGAAGGGTTGACAGGATTTCTCTCCCCTCTTCCCCCCCTGCTAGAATCAGCTCCATATTCCCTGGCTAAAGCTGCTTCCTGTGCAGCTGTGGGGCTCCACTCCCTGGGGAGGAGGGGAGCAGCCATGCCTTTGAAGCTGCACAGGAAGTAGCTTCAGTCCCGAACTCAGCGTTAACCTGGGAAGAAGAGGCAAATCCTGCAAGCCCTTTTTAGAGCCATTCCAGTGCATGGTCCCAGGGCTCTAGGATAGAGGAGGGACACTGTGGACCACGCACTGGAGCGGCTCCAGGAAAGACTTGCAGAATTCTGTCCCTGCCA
>NW_005842098.1:278910-366536 GCF_000455745.1 Alligator sinensis | reverse complement strand
CCCCCCCGCAAGAGACTGGAACCCCACAGCTGCACAGGGAGTGTCTGCAGTCCCAAACTGGGTGCTGGCCTGGGGAAGGGGGGCAATCCTGCGAGCCCTTCCTGACTTGCTTCAGCGCACATTCCCAGGGCTCAGACAAAACCAGGGCACGGGAGGGACACTCCGTGCCTTGCTTACCCAGGCTGGGGAAGCAAGTTACACAGATGGAACCTCCTCTGCCCAACACCTCATAAGCCTCTCTTCCCTACCCCTGGCCTCTATCTTGCCTGGGGTGGATCCCCATGCCACTGCAAGTAGGGGCAAGCACTTCTCCCTCGACTGGCTGCCTGCAGCTGCCTGTTGCAGCAGGGGGAGGCATTTGTGTGACAGCCAATCAGGGATGGCTGCTCTTGGCTGTCTCCCAGCATGCTGGGAGACATGCGGGAGCCGTCCCCACATTCTATCCTCAGCCAGTGCAGATTTCTGTGTGCCTTTCTTCACTGAAAGGCAAATATAAATTGTGTTTGCTTCTGATCCAGTCTACTCAGCTTTAAAGAAACCCGCAATGATTGGATCAATTCCGCCTTGGGCTTTTTGAATGTCTGTACTTAGCTATAAATTGATTTTTCCCCTGCCCTGCCCCTGCTAGATGGATATTTAAGTATTCTGTTTGTGGAGCTCTGTTAATATTTAACTCCAGCTTGTCTGCTTCTCATTGTGTCTTCAGAATTTGAAGTGGCAGTATTTTGGGTTAATTGTGCAAAGTGTAAACCAGCTGACCTCCAAAATGCTTTAAATCCATTTTGTTCTTGTTTGCATAGTTGTATATGAATTTGACGTAACTGGCTAAAATTTGTCTAATAATTGCATCAGGCCTGATGTACATTTATTCCATAACTTATGCCGTATGTTTCCTATTTGTTCACTTGTTCAGCTGCCTAAATATGTTCTGAATTTTCAGAATCCGTGCAGTTCAGATTTTTCCTGTCTTTTTTTCAGAGTTTTGAGTAAAAAAAAAATTTGAAGTTTAACTTCTTCCTGCTACTACATTAATTCTGTCAAGCAATTTTTCTGAAATGACATCTTCCCAGAAATAAGTGATCTACAATCAAGAGTTTTATAGTTCCAGGAGAAATCCTTCTTGCAATTTGCATTTTCAGTAAATCTTAGAAAGGAATACTGTTTTAAATTAAAGAATATTTGTAGCTTAAACACTGGACAGAAGCATTTTATGACCTGAATTTCCAGTTTGAGCTCTCCTGAATTCATCAAACTCATTTTGCTCCAACTTAAGAGATTTTTTTTTTATGAGTTTGCTCAGTTCCTCTTGATTGAGACTTCTGGATGCAAAAATTCTATGGAAGAATAAGACCATTGACCCTAGCACGAGAAGACTAATAGGCTATTTGGAATATGGGTGGGGTGTTGCTGTAACTGTGATGGTCTAGGCCATTGGGACCAACCATTTTGGCAGGCAGCTCAGAAAGTAGCCTCACGTCCTCCCCAAGTGCTATTTCTAATCCCCTTCCCTTGCTCAATTGCCTGCCCTGCTTTCTGCTACCTGCCCTATCTGCTGCTGTCCTGCCTGTCACTTCCCCATTCTGCTACGTGCCCCAAACGGGCTGCCTGTACCACAGGTGTGCCATCTTTGGTCTAGGTCTAGGAAATGTATGAGGGGAAGAGTTGTGTGATATATTTTAGTGGACCAACAGTATAGTCAGGAGAGAAATTTGACAAGCTTTCAGGCACAAAGTAACCTTTACTTTTATCTCAGTTATTCATTGCTCTGAGGGGAAAAAGTATAGAGGTCAAAAGACATCCTTTGTTTTCATTTCTATCAGTTGATCCTTATATTTTGTCATCTTTAACTGCTGAGCATCTAAAATGTGCTTTTTTATACCTATAACACAGGCTCTCTGAATGCTCCAAATCTGAGGGAGAAATGGACTATTTGCTCCATGAACAGATTTATGGTGGCGTAGGACTCTTTTGCATCTCAACTTGCCAGCGCCTAAGCAGGAGACCTTAACACACCAGACAAACTTATGGTCTCCTTTGGACTTGAAGTGATTTATACTTATATTAGGGTTTTTTAATTAATTATAATCAGTTTTTGATTATTCCTGTCTTTTTCCCTCCTGCAAATGTGTACTGTCCAAACTCCATTAAGGGAAAATCGTGTTCACAACCATTTAACAATGTACACACAATTAAATCTAGGTCCTCCGGTTCAAAGTCTAATAACTGCTATGTTGTGGTCTAAAAGATGGGCACTGTATTCATTTTTTATTTCTAAAGTATTCATGTTGTTTCAGGCATATGTGTTCTTTTCTCTCATGTAAAACAAAAAATCAGCTTAGAAATTATGGCATAACTTTTTGTTGGAAGAATCTGTTTCCTGTGAAAGCTACTTTCTCAGTACTCCTTTTATTGCTTCCTTGTGAATGGTAGGACTTCTATACCTGCCTTTTTTGTGCTTGCCAGTTTTTTAGTTCTCCTAAAATGACTCTTAAATACTTCTCAGTTAATGGGCTCCTATACACATGCAGGGAGGCTGCGCCAATGTGTTGTAATTACGGTGCATTGGAGCAGACTTGATTAATTGAGTCTGCTGGAGCGTGGTAATTACTGCACTCCAGCAGACTCGTGTCACGTGTATCGGTGTCCCTACACTGAAAAAGGTGGGGCGGGGGGAGGGGGTGCTTTAACTAAAGCTTGTTACATGAGCACTTTAATTAGCATGTTTATTAAAGCTTCCCCCCTGCCCCCACCTCCTGGAGCATGTCTATAAACCCCCAATAATACCACATTATGTTGTCTTTACCTTATTATTTTGAAGGGCTGCAAAGTACATCATAATCTACTGTGAAACTTAAATAAACCTAGACACATTTTAAATTTCTTTCATGAATTTTTTTTTATTATGAATTTTTTTTGGTAGGCATTTCCTGATTCTTTTGTATATCTATTGTAATACTTAATCTTATGCTACCCTGCAGTGTGAATGCGCAACAGCAACAGTGTTCCTCACTTCCTTCCACATTTGTGTTCTCAGGCCAAAGGTGCTGGTAACTGCCCTGGAACAACTGGCTTCCATACAGTTACCTCTCAGTTCTATTTTTCTATAGTGATCACATTCGTTCTTATTTTGTTTGGAAACCAACACGACTGTTCTTAGCCCCAAGTGCTAGTGTTCCCTACTGGTGATTTCATAAATATGAATATGCATCAGCTTCATTAGACAAAACATGTTGTTCCTGCTTACTCTGTATGCATATCGCACTGTTAAAATGTGGTCACCCTTATAGAGCACAAAATGACAGCTTGCAATGAGCAAACGTGTGCTATGCACCACTTGAATCATTATATTCATAAATTAGATATAATGTAATTTTTTGCAATTGCACTGAAAGCTCTTTTTATACTACATTGGGTTTCACCACTTGGGAAATGTGTGTGAAATGGTGGTGCTGAATATTACCAACTGTGTTCTAAATCTAGATTGGTACATTTATTTTTTTTAATTCTTTTTAGGATATATCAAATTTAAGCATTTTTCAAAACGGAAAGAATTTAAACTGGAGAGTTAAAAGTCAATGTTTTTATCAGTTTTAGCAATTGGTTTTTATGCAGAATAAATTCAGACCTTGAATATTTTTGTATATGGTAGCACTTAGAAATCAAAGCCAGGGCTAGACACTGTACAGGCCTGGAGAAAACAGTGGTTCCTGCCCTAAAGAGATGACATTCAAAACAGATAAGAAAAAGTAATGAGCAGACACTTTGAGTAGCCTTTTCTGTTGTTGTTAACCCTTTGCTTAATTTATGTAACTGTGAACAAATAAGTAAACAGCAGAAAAATGGCAGAGAGAACCCACTAGGCCAAGGTATACTTTCCGTATGTTTTTATATACCTGTGGAAAATATATTCTAAGTAAACTCTTAATTTCTTTCAGTGCTTCAGTTCCCCATCTGTAAAACAGGGATTACTGTATTTCCCTGCTTCATAGAGGTGTTGTAAGGATAAATACATTCAAGCTTGTGAGAATGAAGCACTCAGATCTCTGTGCTAATGAAGACAAGATAAGTACCTAAAAGAGAACATAAAAATCAGGCTACAATAAATTTATCGCCTAATCCACATAGAATTTTAAACATAGTATCTTTCCCTTAACACTTTAAATCTTTCTTTCTAATTTTGGAACTGTTTTCTGGAGACTTTTGATCCTAATATTCAAAATATAAAAAAGTGGGGCAGGGTTGATCCTAGCAGAAAAATGTAACTGGCATTTTATGTAATCAGATTGTTTCTTTACTTTCACAGCTATTATCACTATCGCCTCCTATTTTGCTGTCAGAATATCTCATTATAACTGATTTTAGAATTTAGTTCTCAGTATATAAAGTTGTACCTGCCCCTTTGTCCTTGAGAGACAAAAAGTGGAATCAAAAGAAATAAATCCTAAGACTTGCATGTTGGTGTTTTGAATTTATAGAAACCTGTTAAAAAGTCATTTATAGTTCAGGGCGGTGGGAGGAGACAGGGTGATAACCAGAAAAAAAGTGAGAGTAATCTAATTTATAGCAATTCAGTAACAATTAGGTTCATAAGGTTGCATCCAAAAGATCCTTGACTTCTTGTCTTGGTGCCTGAGTAACCAGTTTAGGGAGTGATCAGACATACAACTTAATACTAGCTCTTCAAAGTGGGAAGGGGAAGACGCACCAGAGAGAATGGTACTTGGGCAAACTTTCACATGCAGGCTGAACTAAAACAAGTGGCAAACTAGGGGATTTTTAATACAAATCAGGAGTTGATCTATCCTGCAGAGCTGTGAGTCCATACTAGTTGCAAGGGGGGAGGACTTGTCCTGGGTCCACTGCCCCTGAGTTTCCTGGTGCAGCTCCAGTGGCAATGGCTCATTGTGGTGGGCGGGTGGGGCTGCTGCTCAGCATGTTGCATCGCACTCTATACCATGTGGGCCCAGGTGCTGGCAGCCGCAGTGCCAGGACTACACATTTGCAACAGGAAGCTGTGATGGGGGTGGAGGAGTTTGCACGCTTCCTGGCCCAGCCCTGGCTGTGGCAGAGCAGAATGACACAAGGCACAGACCTCCCTCCTCAGGTTCCTGGCAGCCAGTGGGCCAGATAGGATCAATTTGGCATCTCCTTGGCTGCTCTCAGCATCTCACCAAAACTCATTAAATGGCCTTCCAGCACAAATAATTTCCCACCCCTGTGAGTTTTTGGATTGTATATAAAACTGGCAGGAGTTGCAGGTAGCTGTTGGTCTTCCTCAAAACTGACTGTGCGCTCTTGATGATCAAAAACAGACACATGAATTGTGAGATTCATGTCTGTGCACAACTTAATTTGCTTTAGGCTTAGTTATTACAAACTTCAGTGGCTATATTCTTTTTAGGATTTGATCATAAACTAAACTAGGTTTTTCCTTCCTCTCCCCTCCCCCTCAAAGGCTGCCTTTTTTTCCTTGGTCCAGTATTCACTTTCTGTTATGATAATGTTGACAGAAACTCCACATTTTGTTTAGGATAGTTGAATGCTAGGTGAAACCATCCAGCACTACTATGAAATGTAGTAAAGGCTTCCTTTCCCCTTTAGCCTGCTTTTTGTTTCCTTCTGTATTTAAAATAAATAGAACTGTTTTGGTTATTGGCAGCCCAGCTAGATTAGGGAATATTATTTTAGAATCAGTTAAATGCCTTTTAAAAGATGTTTCTTGTTTTGAGAGGCAAGAATTCCTGCGGATACTTTCTCTCATTGTATCAGCTGCATGGTTGGGATAGACAGGCTTTTGGCATCGCAGGAAGGATACTGTGATACCTGAAAGCTTGTCTAAGTCTGTCCTCACCATTTTAGTTGATCCAGTAGAAATTACCCCCACGAATTCTTGCTTTGTATATCTTCTGGACTGTCATGACTCCAACATCACTTTAACTGCCATTTCTTGTCTTACCAGTGTTTCCACTTCACAGGTGGAATTGGCCACTGTTCTGCATACGTCTACTCCTCTTAGATCAGGTTTGTCCAACATATGGCCAACGGGCCTCCATGCGGCCCACCAAGCCATTTTCTGAGGCCTGAGGTGCTGCGACAGGAAATGATCGTTTCCGGGGGGGGGGGGGGGGGTGATGCAATACCGCTTCCTGTGAGGTCTTTGAATATGGCTCGCCGGCCCACTGGGTGATAAAAAGTTCATGATCCGGCCCCACATTCAAAAAGGTTGGACACCCCTGTCTTAGATTATAGCAATTTGTAAGAGTTCCCAATTGAAAATATCACATAGGCTTCTCTCTTACTTTATGAAGACCCAGTTTTTGAGACATCCTCATCTGTTCATTCAGACTGACTTACTAGGTCTCATAGGTCTTTACTTAGGCACATCTATACATCCAGTAGGTCTTCAGTTTGCTCGTGGCTGTGGGGATAGAACCCAGCTCTCTCAGGTACTAGCAGTAGAGGTGAAACTACTTCCCTGGAAAACTTTGGCAGTACCTAATTTTTAAGTATTTTCTCCTGTTAAGCAAGATAGGTTGGATATGCATCTAGCTGGGGTCATCTAGACCCAGCACCCTTTCCTGCCTATGCAGGGGGTCGTACTCGATGATCTGTTGAGGTCCCTTCCGACCCTAACATCTATGAATCTATGAAGATATTTAATTTGTTAAAAAAGCATTAATGTACATTATGCAGAGAATGTAGAAAAGTATTTGATATGATGTAGGGCTAGCTTATGTTACCTATCATAATCATTTAATTGCGTGAATGGCATAGCTGATGTGAAAATGCTTGGCATTTGCTTTGCAAATGTAGATAACTGTCGTCCCAAATTAGTCTTTTTGTAGACAAATCAGTGCATCACTCCTGAATGGGCATATTTGCACCTTGATGCTAGCATGCCCTGGCCCCAAGTATGTCCTGCCCACCTGCTCCAGGCTTAAAAATATGCCAGAGATAATTCTCCACGGTATACCTCTCTAGCTGCTCTCAAACCTCATTCTCCAGGTAGTAAGCAGCAGCATGCCTTTACACTGAGCTACATTTAATTTGGCCTTTTGTTGCTAAAAGGTTGCCAACCCTTGGTTTAGACCGTCCCAGTGAGATCCCTTTCATTTCATCCTTTCAGCTTGCTTCCTTAAAAAAATTGTCAGCAAAGTTGAAGACCCTCCCCCCTTTTTCATAATGAAGTGGGTGCAGCTCTGTCATTCTAACAACCAAAATGAAGGAATGCTTTATGAAAGCAAGAAGAAAAAAGTTAAATGAAAAATTGTAGAATTAAAGTATACTGCCCAGAATTGAAAACTTCATTAACGTTTTGCTCAGACTGCATTAGTAGTCAAAAGAACAAATAAAACACCAGTACTTATGGTGGGGAGGAGGACTAGAAAATACTTGTACATTGATTAGTGGATACATATTAGATACTTACCTTTGAAATTGGGAAGACCAAAACAAATTATTGCAGAAATAAAGGATTTAAAAAATGGGCAGCAAAAAAATTAGAGGTGGAGAAGAGTCGCTAGAACAAGCGCTTGATAAAAGTGGAAATGAAAGGATAAAAATGAGGGAACTTGATAAATCTTGTAATCATTGCTGTGGAGAGAGTATAGTTTACATAGGCATCCATTTTCAAGATATGAACAAATAGAAAAACTAATAAAGCTGGAAAAACAACAGCTTTGAAAGGAAATATTCTTTTTCTGCACAACAGTTAATTAACCTGTGAATTTTTTTCATAAGATACAAAAGCTTAAGCAGGATGCCTTTTATACAGATAGTGAGAGCATCCAGGGTTATGTTAAGTGTGTGTGTGTGTGTGTGTGTGTGTGTGTGTGTGTGTGTGTAACTTAATACATATCTGTGTGTATACATGTGGTGGCAGGGGTGTAGAATAAGGGATATGAATTAGGGATGCACCGATAAAGGATTTTGAGGTCGATACCAGTGGCCAATTTTTAATGAGCCATATTGGCCAATACTGATCCAATTCCAATACACAGCCAGGCACTGTGGAGAATGGCATCTGGCTGGTAAGTGTGTTATGGGGGAAGGGTCGATGGGGGAGGGAAGGAGCATTGTGGGGGCAGATGGAGGCCTGTGCGGTGAGGGAGGGAGTGGGGCAGGAGCAGGCGCTGTGGAGCTGGTGAGGGAGCCGTGAGCAGCTCATCTGGGGGATCCAGGGGGAGGGGGTGTGTGCAGCTGCCACCGCTGCATGCACCCCAGGAGGGCATGGGGGGGAGTGTGCCCCCACATCTGCCCATGGGACAAAGGCAAACTTCCACTGCAGGCTGGGGCTGCACAGGGCTTGTCCCAGCAGGGACTGGGTCAGGGCTGCACTTGGGCCGGGCAGCAGCTCTGGGAGGAGGGCTATGGTGAGGGCTGTAGCCATCCCAAAATTTGCTGTGGCTCCTGTAACCCCCTCTCCCAGTGCTGCTGCTGCTCCCCCCACCCCCAGCGCAGTTCCAGTCCAGCCCCTGCTAGGAAGAGCGCTGTTTCACCCTGGCCCCTGCATGCAGTGGGAGCCTGACCTCTCCCCGCGCATAGATCTAGAGGCACGTGCCTCCTAGGGATGTGCGTTGTGGCAGAAGCCACATCCCGCACCTCCCAGACTAGCTGTTTGCAGCTCCGTCCCCCACTCTGCCCCAGCCCCACTCCCTCCCTCACGTCAGGTGCTTTGATCTGCCCCCCCACACCCCTTCTCTCACAACAGACTTACCAGCTGGACCTGGCTGCACTCCATGCTGCCAGACTGTGCTGCACTGCAGCTACGCAGGTGCGCCCAGTATTTATCAGTGGCATTATCAGCCACATCATCTTAAAGCTGATTACTGATGCAGTCAATTTTCATTATATTGGTGCCAGTTCAATATGGGACCAATGTATCAGTGTACTCCTGGTACGCTTTGCTAAGTTAGCAGTTAGATTACTCAGGTGCTTGGGTAATGAATTCAGGATGTAGATCCCAAATCAAGCAGTAAACGGTAATTTTGGCTCTTATGCTGTGGTCTCACTGGAGCTGCTGTGTTTTGTAATACCTTTGCTCGTCACCAGTTCTGGGTCTGATTCAAGCTCTGGCAAGTTAGTGTAGCTGCAGCATTGCCCCAGTGTGTATTTGGAACTCTACATGGGTCTCGGTAGTTGGAGGAATTGCACTCCTCTAAACTCTGTATGTGAACCAAGCACAGTCTAGATTATATGCCAGCTAAGAACAGGCTGTGTCATTGGCAACACATAGGGAGTGCACGTGCACCCCTGAGATTGGCCGTGCATCCTCTGGAAGACACCACCTGTGAAACCGGAAATGCTGGCAGGAGTGCACTTCCAGTTTCACCGCTGGCTTGGCGATTCGGCTGCATGTGTCGTCGTCCCTCGTCCCCCCCGCAATGGTTGGCAGTCAGCCACTGTGCCCCCGCCCAGTTGGTGATCTCGTGCCCCTCCAAACTCAGGAGGCACCAGTTGCCCATGGGCTGTGTGTAACATCATGATAAGATTGTGCATGCTCTTTGGGTTTGTATTCCCCCTCAGTTGAATATGAATATACTTGTGGGTTCTTCTGGCCTCTTCATGCTTGGCTTTCTCACTGAAGATTGTAAACCCTAACATTTTTGTACTGGTAGGTACATTGATTGAAGTGATCAAAATATCTTACTGGCTAGGTTTGGTTTGTTATCTTGTTTTCCAAGGGATGAAGGGAGAAGGAAATTGGAGCTAGCCTATGAAGCCTACTTGCTCATGCTGCCAGAAGGGACTGTTGTAGTCAATTCTACACAAATTGAATTGAGTAGTACTCCATTTCAAAAAGTAATTTATTACAGTGCTTACCTATTACTGGGCAGTGGCCAGCCAGGGAGGAACATGAGCTGGGACTTATTTCCTCACACCTACTACTTATCTCCTCATAGCTTAGGGCACCCTTCAAAAGATCTCCTGGCATCGTAGGGTGCCCTGGTACCCTGGTTGAGAATTGCACATTTAATCACTTACTGTTTCCCAGTACCTCCATTTGTTTGTATAATGATTCACTGTTAGGTCCTATGAAACACTCTTGGTTTTTTTACTGGTTGTGACTAGAATTTGGTCTGTAGCATGGCTAGGTTGAAGAAACGGCTAGGCTATGACTACTTGTGTTTGAAGTTGAAATAATAAAATACAGTGGATGCTTTTTGAAAAACCTTTTGAATCTCTTTTCTTTGAGCGCACGAAGTTTTGGGATGAATGATTTGCCTGGCAGCAAATATAGAGTAATAATTAACTGCCCATTGACCCCAGAAGATTTAATCTGAGGTAGTACGTTTTTCTAGCACCAGTCGTTCTATTCCGACTGTCCTTAGTCTGGCAGATTTCTTCTTACTACCACAGTTGTTAATTAGAAAGTGACTATTAAACATTAAAGAATATGCTCCCTGCTGCTACTCAGGGCTGTTAGCATACCAATAAATTGAAGAGCGGGTACTAAAAACTTTTTTCTGATCCTTGTTATATCTAGTAGTGAACATAAAATTAAATTGATTAAGTACACTTTTCAAGCTTTCCCTTTAACATTTAACAGATATTTACAGAATTAATGTTTTCAATAAACAGTTGCTTTATAAGGAAGAACACCCACTAATAAAAATAACAAAAGAATTTAGTAGGAATTTTTTTAATGGACATTTATAAAAAATGTTCATAACTTACAATGCGTTTGATAAAAACGCTCTTCTATAGAAAGTATTTTTCACAGAAAAGTGACACCTTTCCTACTAACCTTGTTTCTAAAGCTTCCTGGTGTTCAGATTTATTTTCCCGCCTTTTTCGGGGAAAATAAATCCTTCATATTTTGAGCCTCTACTTGCCACCTGCCCCACTCTGCCCTCACCAAAAAAAAAAAAAAAAATCCTAATTTTAATTTGTGTAACACACAGGGGAATATACATGTACGAACACCTATGTGGCAGTGAAGTCCATTAAAATTGTGCTGCTTACGTGGATTACTTTATTTGTATGTAGGAAACTGATAAAATCATGTAGATATGGATTTCTTCTCTATTTTGTGCAGCATCAGAAATGTATTTACATGAAAACTTTCAAACTGCTGTGTACTTTATTTCTTGCATACTGTATACCATTTTATTATCAAGATACTTTCTAAAGAGGTCTTTCAATTCAGCCTGCTAGTTTTACCAGATTCCTTATGAGAATAGTTCTCCATCTGGGACCTGGGTTTGCTACTCATTGTTATTGTTGTTTACTAATGGTCTCCTCAGTTCACAAGCTGGTCATAAAAAACCTTTGTTTCAGATATGCTGCAGTCCATTGTTTGACAGTCATAAATACATCTGTAATAGCAGATTGTGTTGTCTTCAGTCATGACATCACAAGTTAACCTGGCAGAAAGAAGAGATGCATTATGAAAAAAAACAAAAAAAAAACAACTTACGGACAGGCCCGTGCTCATTGATAATGGGAAGTAATGAAAGGAAAAATGCAGTAATAGATATGAAATTGTAACAATGTGCCATTAATTTGCCCCAGCATAGTAGGAGTCCTTTGTTAGAATGATTTATGAAAAAGACTAGCCTAATGTAATCTTTTTTCCTTTTTTTTTTCTGTAGGAAAACCACCAAATCCTTTAAAATGTATAATGCAGTATCTAATGCCTTGCCTTGCTTTTAGTGCAATATTTGAAGATTGTGTCCTTTCAGCTCTTGTATTTGCAGTGTGGTTGCTTTTCAGTCTCTGTTACATAGTCATATATTTGCTGGATATTTTGTTTTTTAGGAAAGGTATGCACATTTTACTTAGTTTGGCAAATTTAGTGGCAATGTGGCTTGGCTTGTAGTCTGTTCCCATTTTCACACCCCTTGTAGGTGTCAGCCCATTGCACTGATTCTATTTTCAGCCTGTTGCCAGGCAGATTTTTTCCAGGCCTCCTGCTGGTGGCTCAGCTTCTAGTTACTGATTGGCTTATGCAAACTAATCTTCAGCAGCCAGTCAGACTAACTATGCAAATCTGTAGACATTCTTTTTCAGACTAGTCAAGTGTAGTTTCTGTTGCTGGAAATGCTGATAAGATGGCAACATGGCTGCAGGGGTCTCCCTTTTGGGTATGTGTTCTACATTTGCAAAAAGATTTCATCATTTTTAATACAAAAATAAGCAAATAGATTCCCTGATACTCTCCCACCAAAATAGTAACCAGTCTACTCCATTTCAATTGCAGGAAATTAAAATATATATATATCTTGCTCAATCAGAATTTGAAGTCTTGCCTCCTTGAATCAGATTTGATGAATGTGGTGTGAATTTAGCAGTTCCCTCTAATTCCTTCCAGTGCATGTGTAAACAGGTGTAGAGTAAGCAAACAAAGAAACATAGCAAGGGGTATTTTCCTCTCTCTGCAGAAGGGAGATCTCCCCTAGAGAAAAAGAAACATACAATACAAGCGTCATCTTCACACTTCTGAGGAAACAACGACACATTCTTTTAGATAAATGTTCAAATTTTAATTTTTTGTTTACAGATGGGAAAGCTAATGTGCTTCTGTAGGCAAATTAAAACAATTAATGTCTGTGTGTATGTGACGAACAATGAATACATCACAGCTTTTTAATGCTGCTTCTCGTTTTTTCTTTTGCAGTTTGTTCTTCACTTTCTTCTGATTTGTTTGACAAAGTGACCTCAGAGGGCCGCTGTTAATGACATCAGACTTTTGAGATAAGCTGCCTGATGCCACAGTTTTAAAGGCTTAGAGGTCAGAATTGCATCACGGCAGTAAAATGCATACATTGTATGCGGCATAATTTGGAAAGAAAGCTTTTCAAGATGTAAGTGTAACTGTAGCCGTTTCTTAATTAGATAGGAGATAAAGAGTTGTTTCTAACAGAACATTTTGTTTTTAAAATAGAGGTGCCTAATTTAGAAATTATGTGGTCATGTGTATATTAGTAGTCTCTCATGTGGCCTTAGTATACAAGCATTTGCCTTAAATGTTTTTTAATAGGTGGGTGTGTTTTGCCCTGTAACCAGCAGGAAAAACAAAACATAAGTGCAATGCAGTTCTTATAAAAGAATTTTCAGATTTTTCTTTTGAAAAGAAACTGTCAGCATTGCTTTTTGTACAGGTATGATTAGTCCCAGTTTTCATGTACACTTTGATTTGTATATGTTTACATAATTTTATAATTGGTGTAGTAATCTCTGAAATAAGTGTAGTATCCTATTCTAGATGGCTTAGGGCCATGATTTTTCTAAGAAAGTTCACATTTTAATCTTTTGATATAACTATGATGCTTAATGGGCTGTAGCAATTATGAATCCTATGCTAAGAGCATATCAACTATGTATTATTGTGTAAAAAAAAATAAATCGTAAAATACCACACATCTTAAAAATTACTAATTACATTTTAAAATGAATTAATTCAAATTTTATTTACAAATGAACATGCAGTCTTGTTTGGTTGACTGCATAAATTATTCTGTTTAAAATATTTGCTTCTGCTTTTGTACAGATTTGGTGCAGTAGCAGTAATTTTTTTATTGTAAGCCGGCCTCAGCCTTTATTGGGGAGGATGGCATATAAATCAAATAAGCAAAGAAATGTGCCTAGTTTTTTAGGGTATTGCAGTTGATAGAAAGCTGAGCTTTTAATTAATCTATAAAAGTTAAAATTCTTCATGTTTTTAGGAAGAAAGAAATTATCAATTTAGCTAAAGTTCCTTCAAAAACTAGTACCAGTTTTCAGAATTTAAATATGATTTAAATATTGTAGTTTCAAGATAATATTAAGGGTCTTGTATAATAAAATATAAAAAAGAATACTTGTAAAAGAGGATCAGACTTAACAAGTTTTTAAGAAGCTGGTCATTTTTTGTGCCTGACTTTTTGTCAGGTTGGGGAAGGGGAGCCTATTTGAAAGTTTATCTGTATTGAAAGTCTTTTTTTTTTTTTTTTACTCTCTCTCTCTCTCTTCTCTGCCTACCAAAAATAGCATTGTGGAAATGAACAATATTTGCACTTAAAAAATACCAGTCAGGACAGATATTAATGGACTGAACAAATTGGGTTTTGTTTTGTGGAACAGTGAGAATAAAGGGGAAATTTCTGGACTGGGGATGATGGACTTACAAGGAGCAGTTGTCCTGTTAAGCAGGAGGTGCAGTGATAGGATGGTTAATCTGTTTAGTATGTCCAAGTGTAGCAAAACCTTGAGGGGGACAAAATTGGAGATATTATTTTGTTTCTGGAGGAGAACTGCCCCTCAAATTAACCTGATGGTGTACAGGTAAAGATGCTTTGAGTTCAAATGCTGTTCATAAAACTTGTTTCACCAAATGGATTACATGAGCAGAATGGATTCCAGATGTACTGACATCCCTCCCTATATTTAGCGAAGCCCTAAAGCGTATACTTACCTTTAAGCACATGCTTAAGTACTTCAGTCAGTAGGGTTGGACAGAAACATGTGTTAAGTGCTTTTGCTGAATTGATATCTAAAAAAGGGAAATCACTCTTTAAGAAACATTTTTACCCTTAACAGCTGAAGCTGCGCTTTTAGCAGAGCTTGACGGTACTGTTCAAACGGTAGGAAAGCACATGGATATTACATTGTTCTAGGGGAGAAAGGGTTAACTACTGCAGAATTTAAAGGTGGCTGTTCCTCTGGCAGCTTGTCAATCAGTGTCTGGTTTTGTGAAAATTGGGGGTCCTGCACCAACTAACTCTCTTTACCATCCTATCCTGAAAGGAGCTGTAGGTGTTAAATACTGTATCTCTTATTGACACTGTAAACTTCCTGTTTGTGGCAGCATTAATTGATAACTAACAAAGTTTCCAGAGCTTTCACACAAACAAAACTAGAAAAGGGCTCTTGCTTAAGTGACACACTCCTCCGTTGGATCTGTGTTAATATTAATTAAAATATCATTTGCATTTACAATAGTTCACCCTTGCTTATTTTCACACCCTGTCTGGATTCTTGGTAGTGCCCTCATGCCTCCCTTGTTGCCGGGCAGGAGTTGAGGAGCTGTTGCCTGATTGGCTGTCATGCAGCTGCTGCTTTGAGCCAATCAGATAAGAGATTTGAATTCTTTCCCAGTATAGTAACAATGAAGTGAGTGCTGACTCTTTGTGTTTTGCTGTGGGGAGGTTTACATCAAGTAAGAGCAGGCCTGCAGCAGGCTCCCTCTTGGGTCTGCTGGAAAAATTACAAGGCTCATCTGTGCTGGAAAGGAAAAGGCTGGGGGGGGGGGTTGGTTTTTTGTTTGTTTGTTTTTAACTTTTTTAATTTGTTTACGACTTCACTAAATGCTGCACATTTATAACTAGCAAAATAGACTATTTCAAATAGTGTAAGGGGTTTAAAGCTATTACATATTCCCTGTAATTACTTTATTGAAAAGAGTGGTATAAATGTTTGATTGTCCATGAAGTTCACATGCGGTCATTTTATTTTGTTCGGCCAGTATTCAGATTATTTTAGCTTAAAAGAGGAGAACCTTATTCAAATGTTTTTTAATGCATATCGTATAAGAATTAAATTTTTATTTGTCCTGCTTTATACCAGTGGCCGTGTATATTATATTTTGCAAGTAGAATAATTTTGTATAAACTTCCAAATAGGTGGTATAGTGCATACCTTGTGATTTGAACTGAATTCAGATCAAGTAGAACTAAGAAATGATTTTAGCAGGATGAGCAATTATGTAATTGGCAGAGAACATTTTAGTATCTATCCTTTTGGAGCTTGATTCATACAGAAACTCTGTGTGCGCGCACACGCTCAGTGATATAATTGTATTTCATACCTTTTAAAATTATTGCTGTTTTATTTTAACTTATTACTGTGGATTATTTTAGTTTTGAAACCGATTTTTTTGGGGAACAAGTCTTTAGAAATGTAGGTTCCAGGCAGTTCTTTCATTCTGATTTTAGAGTCTGGGACTTATTCTAGAACAAAGTGCTGCGGACAGATTGCTTTCATACTTTCCTTGACTGACGAAGCTAAGTGTTAACTAGATTTGCATATTTGGATAATGATCATGAGTGTAGAACCATTTTTTATTTCCACAATTTCCTCCATGGAGCTTTTTTACACCAGCAAGTGTTTTCTGTCATTGTGGTGTTTTTGGCTAACGCTACAAGTGTTCATGGGATTTCATGCGAATGCTGTTCTAGATTGACTATATTATGCAAAGAACCATTATACACCATTGTTTGGATTCCAGCTTGTTTCACTGCATTTCCATAACCTTCTCTTTGTCTGTCTCCTGTTACCAGGCAGGATTCAGGAAGCTGGCTGCTGATTGGCTAACTTTTTGAGCAGCTCTTGAGCTACTTATGTGAACAGACGATTATAGGCTAATCCATAGCATCTATGCTAATGTCTTCCTTTGTTGCTTCACAGCAGTGATCAGTCTTCTGCAAGAGAAATGTGGGGGAGGGAAGAGGAGAACTCTAATTGGCTGAAGGAGGGGTCCTTCGTGTATTGTTAAAAATATACTGGCATGTTTTTGGTTTTGCCATATAGCAAATATTTGGTCATTTATCTTTCAGTAGGGAGAAAAATCTGCAAGTATTACTGGAGGTGTTCCTGGTGGTATGCTTTGTCTATTTTACACAGAACAATATATGATTTTCAAGCTTAATCTGAAAAAGAAGGCAAAGGGAATTGTCATAAGTGATATTTAAATAGATGTGCACAATATTTGTGCGCATTCATGTTTCATGATTGACTGCCATCCATGCAAACTTTTTATTTATTTATTTATTTAGAAGCTTATCTATCTAATTTAACCCATTGCACATTTCCCCTCCTACCTGCAGGAATCATTTTGTGCTCCACTATACAAATGCCATTCCTTGAGATAAAAGATGGCTTTTCATTTGCTTGGCACTTAGGCCAATACTTTCTTTGCTGTGAATTGGTCATTTGATCAGTGAGACCTGTGAAAATACTGAAACACCATTTGAGGAATCATTATACGCAAACACATTAAATTAATTATTAAATACCTTTGAGTATCTATGTAAGTTGCTTTTAGAACAACCCCTGCCCCAGGTTTAGATGCTTTGTTCAGGCAAAAAGTGAGAGATTTTTATTGGATTATTCATTTCTAAATTTTCTTCCTCATTTTGTTAATGAAGGAAGGTAACTACACAAAACAAGACTTCTGATTGGTTTGCACGGATGTGACCAAACCTGTCTGAACCGGTCTGTTGCATGCTACTTCCTTATTTCTTTATCTGCTGCTTGTTGCACTCAGCGCCTGTGAGAGATTTGTTACTCGGCTGCATGGTGCTCCCTTGTGGGTATGGCTGGAAGTTATCCTTTAAGGCATGCATACCGTGATATGTAATAGTTAACTAATGAACCAAGAAACAATTTTCATTTAAACCTTTTTTGTTTATAGCTCTTTCCTTCCTTTCTTTTTTTGCCAGCCAACATGGAATGTTCTTTTTGGTTGCAATGATTTATGTATGATAAGCTGAATATATGCATGTTTCAGTCAGTAACAGGCTACTGATGAACTTGGATAAGACAGTCTTTCTTTTTTTAAAGTAATTTTAAGAATGGTTTCAAACTCTGGTTTTAAGAAGGATTTTCAACAAAAATTAAACTTAAAAATAACACTTATGAAGTCTAATGTCTGATATACAAAGCTTCAGTGATTTGACAAAGTAAAATAGTCAAGTACCTTTCCTGTTGTTAAGTATTTGTGGTGCATAGTATTAATAAAAATGTGAAATTGAAACGTGTTGATTATTGAGATGATTAGGGAATCTATAGCAAAATAAAGGTATGACATTTCTCAGTTTGTGCTCCACGTTTCAGTTTCAGGTTTATAACTGCAAAAGTAAGGAATTAGATCCATTCTCCTATATACATTGCCATTGCCATTTTCTGAATCTAAGATTTTAGTCATAGCACAGTTCCATTTTTAAATTGGTGTAAGGTGCAAACTTCCAAAGATTTATTTAAATACTAATTTGAATTTTGCAAAAGAAATCAGTGTGATCATTGCAGAATAAATTGTGGTCATAGAAATTATAAATATAAATTATTTGCCTTGTTTCTATATGAATATGCACATGTACATGTGTGTGTGCGTGTGTGTAAAGAAAAAAATATATATATTTCTTCTTGAAGGTTATTTAAACCTGGAATTATTACATTATTTAAACTTAGGTATATTTTTATTCCAGATTTTATCTTGATAAAAATTCTCATTGGAAGTTGGTATAAGAGTGATAAATGTTATATTCTATATTACCCAAGGAAGCTGGTGGGAGGATCTCCAGTGATGTAGACTATTTGTCTTTGGTTCATTTGATACTGTTAGGTAGAAGGAAAGGAGGAGATAGGGTGTGCAGTATTATAAACAATACTTTTGCAGTGTTCTAAATGTTTTCATATGCTTTAGTTTATATATCAAAATATTCAAGTGAAAATATATTCTTTGTTTGAAGTCATTGAAGTTATATATATCTTATACCTCTCTCTCTCTCTCTCTCTCTCTCTCTCTCTCTATATATGTGTGTGTGTGTGTGTGTAGAGATATAGATTTGCAGTTACCAGGATAACTCTTAGGAAAAGGTTTAACAATTAGTCTAATTATAAATTAATAAATAAATAAAACTGAAACTCAGACTATATTTTTTTATGGGTGTCATAACTTTTTTTGCTCCCTCTAGTGGCAGTGAGGCTGTCACCAGTTGTTTGCAGATGAAATCCCTCAACCTGCTGATACAAGTATAAACTAAAAATACTGCTCCAGTGGATTAAAGAAAACTAGTTTTAGCTCCATGGCTATTTTCTCATATTTCTAAGCTGTTTTATCACAGTGTTATCTAAGCACTGATGAACTTTCAAATGGGAGGACTAAAACCTGACATGTCTGTTTAAGTTATTAATTAGGATTTACAACAGAGGTGCTCAACTCTAACTCCTGGCCCCCAGCATTGTGTCATTCAGCCTGTGGGGTTCCACAGGTCTATGGGAAGGTCTGTGGGCCATGCCCTTGCATGTTAGATCAGATGCGCATGGTGGCGTGGGCTAAGTAAAGACATTCAAAAAGCCTGAGCCTGAATTGATTCAATCTTTGCAGGTTAGTCTAACCTACATTGAACTGATTTGCAAGTGAATAGGCATTCACTTTTGTTTCCGGAAATGCAGCCACATGCCTAGGCTAGAAGCCAGGGGGCGCTAGAGCAAGCCCTCCCTTCCCTTCCACAGCACCCACAAGGCTGGAAGGAAGCGGACTGGAGGGGGGCAATGGGGGAGTGTAGCCAAGCCCTGGCAGGCTGCTAAATATGATTGGGGGGGCAGGGTTAAACCCCACCCTGGCCTGCAGAGACCCCAGCCAGGGTGTGCTTGGATGGGGAGGAAGGAAGCAGCCCCTGCCAGGTTTGTCCTCAAGGTGTGGGGTGGCCAGACACCAGTCTGAGCAGCACCTGTGGCAAAGGAGCAGGGAAGGGGATTAAGCTCCCGTGTCTTCCCTCTGTCCCACTGGCACAAGGACCCCAGCTGGGGTCTGCCTGGTTTTACGCCCTGCTGGCAGCTTGTGCAATGCGGGGCGTGCCCAGAGCCAGCTTGCATAGCCCTGCCATCTGCCCTCCTCACCTGTGGCTGGGGCTAGGGAGCTGGGAAGGGCTGGCCCATGGGCACTGCTGAGGGCAGATGTGGAGGGGCTGGCCTGGCAGAGCATTTTTCAGCTGGCTGGGGCTGTGGGAGCTGTGCACCCAGATTGCTCCCAGGCAGGCCAGGCTGTCACGGAGCTGTAGCTACCTAGGAGGGGCCCTGCCCCCACAGCCTGTGCTGTCCAGAAGTTGCGTACTGGCTTGGTCAGGCCCTTCTGCCCACAAGGTGGGAGCGAGGTTCAGTAGGGTATGTTTGGGGGGGCTATTAGCTATTGCTATTAGCAGTTCATTAATTGCTAATAGAAACATTTCTATGTAAATCTTGTTCAGAAGCTTTATACTTTAAATGTTCTGTGCTGAAAAAGGGGTCCAAAGCGTCATTGGGCTTCTTGCTGTCAGAATAACACAAATGCCTAAACACCCTGTGCTGCAACTAATACCATTTTACCATACATTTAACTTTCACAAGGCAAGCAAAATGAAAAGCTTCAGCCCAGTTATAGTCTACTGTCGGGGTTCACAATTGAAGTCACAGAACTTGTTCTGCTCTGCTAGAGATTTCCCATGTAACCTTTTGTATGTCACAAGTTCCCTGCCTCAGATTTGTTAGTTACACAGCTCTTTTTTTATCTGAGGATGAATATATTTAGAAAAGATTGTGAGGCACATGAGTACTAAGGTAATAAATTGATGGATTAAAAGTCCCTAGTTTAGATCAAGACAGTTTTTTGAAAATATTGCCTTATGTTTATTAACTTAAAGTGCAAATTCTGATACATGTTTAATATTTTAAAATGAATTAATATGGTTCGGGTCAAATTTTTATGCTGATAAAGTTTAATAGAAATACACTTTGTTTCTGATGCTGCAAACCTTTTATACTCCTTCTGAACTTTGAGTACAAGTATCAGATAGGATACTTATGTAAGTAAAATTATCTGCCTGTTTGTGTCATGTAGCTCCATGTTCAGCATCGGATCCTGATTTCTTGATGTTTTGATTTTTGTTATATCAGTTTCATAAACCTTAAGAGAGATTCTGTCAGTGAAAAATCGTGGTGCTCAACCATGGGCTGGAGGTTGAGGGTCACTGAGTCATTGCATTCTTCTAGTATTTCAATTAAATTATTTTAATATTGTATTCCAAGGTTTATGGATAAAGACCTACCTAAATCATGGTTTTGCAGATTTTGCAGAAACTGCAAAGAAACCCCAGCATTGTTCACAGTTGCTGGAAAATCTGGCATTGGCTATGATTTTGCCACAAAATCAACCACCAAAAAAATAGTGGTAGTGATGTAGACTGAGTGGAGATGCCCTCCACCAATCAGCAGCGAGGGCCTGCTGCTGGGCCCTTCTACCAATCAGTAACAAGGGCCAGAGCTGCTGCGAAATGCCTGCAAAATCAACTCAGCATGCTGTAGGCGGGCCACAAAAAGTCCTTTGTCTCATTGCGACTTATGTTGGTCCCTATTTATAGATTTATAAAGAAGTACTGGGAGCCAGGAGCACCAAATTAATACCAGCTGAGGTTCTGATGCATGGCATTCACTGAACAGTTTCATGCTACTGGTAGAGAGAGTTCCTCTCACATCACCACAGCTTCTAAGCAATATTTTCCAATTTTTTAGGTTGGGGGGGGCGGGGACTGTGATTTATACTTAGTATAGGGAAGAAAAGACTGGAGGAGGGACGGATGGTCAGTTTTGAAATACAGAAATGATTGTTATAAAGGGGATGATAGACAAATAAAAAGTGTGTATAGGAAACAATAAGAAGTGAAACAAAGTGAAAATTGGGAAACACTTTCCAACTATGAGTGTGATTAAGCAGTGAAGCAACAAATGATTTAGAGGTTGTCATAACTCTCGATCATTAGAAGTTTTTAAGATCAGGTTGGACAAACACTTGTCTTTGGTTTAGACAGGGGTGTTCGTGCCTTGAATACAGAGTTAGATTACAGGACTTCTGGAGGTCTCTTGCAGCCCCTTCTTCCCTCCCTCTTCCCTCTATGATTCCATGGTATTTTTATGCCATATAATAGAAAAATACCGGGTTAAAATAATGATGCAAAAAATGCACAGGTTAATCATGATCTAGACTGTACATAAGCAGAATTTTTTTTGTCATTTAATACTTCTTGTGTTTTGTTTTTTAGATGGGAAAGTAAGTCACATTTGTCTTAAATTTATAAAATTATTTTGGAAGAAATGGATATAATTGTATAGAGTCCAACTGTTAGATTTCTTTTATGAATGTAATGAAACCAGTTTTTCTTAATATTTATTTATTTATTTATTTATTTATTTATTATTTAACATTATGCACACACACCCCCAAGTCTTAAAGAATACTTTCCTGGGACATCTGTGTTAAATACTGGTAAAACTCTAAAAGGCTGAGAGGATAAATGGAAGGGGCACCCTAAAAGTTTCATTAAATTTTACTTTCTCTTTACACTTTTTAAAGGGTCAAGATGGATAGCACAGAAGAACCTCAGAAAAAAGTCTTTAAAGCCCGAAAAACAATGAGAGTAAGCGATCGACAACAACTTGAGGCTGTCTATAAGGTCAAAGAGGAGCTATTGAAGACCACTGAAGTTAAACTATTAAACGGCAAACATGAGAATGGAGATTCTGATTTAAATTCCCCGTTAAGCAACACGGACTGCATGGAGGACAAAAAGGAGGTTAATGGTTTAGTAGATGCATGCCTTGACTCTGAAGAAAAGAGAACTGACTCTGAGGAAACCACTGATGTCAAAGGTACTGACATCAGGGCAGAAAACAAAGATGGAGATCTAGAACCCACATTTCAAAAGTTGTCTTCAGAGGATGTTACTTCTGAAAGAGAACAGGGTGACAGTGGCAATTCTTCAGTGTCTCAGGCTGGAAATCGGGTGCTTGATAGCAATAAAGATGACCACTTCCAAGAAGAAGATAATATAAAAAAGAGTTTGGACCAAAGAGAGGGAAACAGTCCAGCTGAAGGTGAATGTAAACTAAGCTTTGAGGTTAATGACTCTTTTGAAGAGAAAGTAGAAACAAATGAACTAGCTGTTAGTTCTGATCTACCTGTTGAAGAGCTAAAAAGTGCGCAAGAAGATGCTGTTGATGATGATGTTGGAGAAGGAGCTATATCTAGTAGTGTGGAAACTGAGCAGGAACCAAGGGATGAAGGAAACCACTCTATAAATCTTTCAGAAACCACCAATGAAAAGACACTAGAAGAACCAAGTGAGAGCATCTTAGAAAATACAGACTCTATGGAAACAGATGAAATTATTCCAATTCTGGAAAAACTTGCCCCAGCTGAAGATGGACTGAGTTGTTTTCCCAAAGCTTCTCTGCTTCCAGTGGAAGAGACAAGCCCAGAATTAGAGGAAAAAATAGAGAATTCTTTGAGTTCACCATCTAAGCAGGAAAGCAATGAAAGTTTGCCCAAGGAAGCTTTCTTAGTACTCTCTGATGAAGAGGAGCCTTGTGAGAGAGAGGAAGAAGCTGAAGTGATATTATTGAATAAATCAAGTCTTCCAGGTTAGTCATCCTTTGCAATGTTTTTTTTTGTTTTTTTTTTTCCAGTTTTTATTTACATTTGGATCTTTTGTTCACTTGATAGCTTAGATATATGCCATGGGTATGCTAATAGAATTTCAACCTTCCACAACATATTTTGAGTGATCCTATAGCTTATTCCTTATTTGTGAGATGTGGTTTGAATTTGTGGTTTTTTTGAGGAGAGTAGCAAATGGAACAATAATTTTTTTGCAGTAATTTATAAGGTAAGACTATTAATATTATTACTGAGCTCCACAGGAGGAAAAAGCATCAATATTGCTAATTTTATGCGACTTTTCTTTAAGATGCGAATAACTGATTTCAGCATTTGGACCCTCAGATACCAACATACAAATTGGAAGCATTAATAAATATTTTCACTGGATTCAAGCACTGCAGGGGTGAAGGGGATAGGTGTTGTTGCTATTGGGGGAAGGGTGCTGCTCTCAGAAAGCCTGTTATAGTTCCCTGATTCACAATTGTTTGGCCTCTGTGCAAAATCAAGGAACAGAAGAGGTAACTTTAAGGCCTTTCTAACATACAGCCTCTACTAATCTGCAACAGAATATTTCTACATGTTTATTCTTGGCAGTTGTTCACATCAAAAAATATAGTGCAGCTCATGTAGTTATCTTTACCAGCTTTTACAACAGTTGGGATTCCCACCACTCCAGAAAGAATCCACAGCGGCAGAGTTCTTTTCATGGTTTAAATTTAATGCACAGATTTTGAACTGCTGCAGAAATATTTTTTTTTAATGTGTAAATAGTTTTCTTGCATCTTTTCTCCTAGTCTCAAAATGGAGAACAAATAAAGTATTTGAGAATTACTCCACTACAGATAATTGAAAAATGTAATAGTACTTCAAAGTCAGGTGTGATTTCTCTCGGTTGGTAGTTACAAGTATAAAAGTTTTACTGTAGAGCTTCAGATCAAGTTTTGTTGTCTTTTTTTTTTCCTTAAAGGAACTTCTAAATAGGTGCATAATTAAAGATTGGCATTGGATGCAAATTGGAGAAAAATATACGTGATGTATGTGACTGGAGCCATTCTTTTGGAATTTGTAGAGCTGCCTTTCATATTAAAAATGGACACTGCAAAAATGACATCCAGTGATTTGAGAAACAGAAAAGCATAGGCATTCCTCATTCAAGTTAATGAAAAAGTTAGACGGTCAGAGAGATTCCTTCTTGAGGTTAATAAAATATCACCAAAAATTATTTGAATGAATAAGATGCCATATACTGCTTTTAGAAGATAAACTAAAAATGTTTTAAACCTTTATTATTTCTGTGGGGGAACAAGCTACTCCAGAGTTATAGGAATGTAGTTGTTTTTCTCCAAAATAATGTTGCAGGTTAATCTGATTTTGCAAGATTGGGATTAGAAGGTAACACAAAACTATCATGTCATTGCCAAGTACAAAGACAAAGAACACTTATTTAAAGGAAGGAGGATCCAACTATGTAAACAATTTAAGGCAGCGCTTCTTTACAGAGCGATGCCAACCAGTTGGAATTAGCGAACCTAATTTGTAACCACATACTAGAAAACACTTAATAAAAGCATGGTATTGCTACTGTTCTCTAGAATAATTGTAAAATTAACTCAACATTCACCAGTGAATGACAAAAGAAGGGCATGCAGAGGATGGTAATGGTCTGTTAATCTTAATGTATGCAGCCCAGAGTAGCATGGATAATAAGGAAGGTCAGCTTCTCACATTGTGGGAAACACAGAAATAACTCGTATAAAAAAAGTTAAAATAAGTTAGATATTTTGAGGAAAGAGGGTGCAAGCTAAACATGTTAAAGCAACAGGAAGGAACAACGCATCTTTTTTTCCTAGACTATATGTGTTCCTATTTCACTCTTTTCAAATGCTGTGTGAATTGCTTGTCACCTTGTAGCATTTTGTGTGAGCACATCATTTTCTAGAACACCTGGTAAAGTTCATTAAACTAGAATTCATAGAAAGGAAGGGACACTTCATGATGTATTTAAACATTATTTTTCTGTAAACTGTATGAATAGTTGAGGAATTGAATCCCATGGACTTTCAACTTCAAGAAACAAAACCAGGGTGGGCAAAATATGGCCTGCGGGCCAGATCCAGCCCGCCAAGCACTTTGATCCGGCCTTCTGGTGGCAGGGGTTAAATGTGGTAATTCTGGTCCCCAAATGGTAACCAGGGGGCAGGGCTACCCTAGAGTCTTTGACAACTCACCAGAACTTGTTAAGCGGTTCTCCAGCTGAAATAATTGCCTGCCCCTGAACAAAACAGTAAATATTCTAAAGCAGAGCTGTCCAACTTCTCAGTGGCCAAGGCCCACACAGCCCCCAGACTGCATGCTGCACTGTATTGTGTGGCAGGTTTCTCTCCCCCCAACCCTCCCTGCACACCAGGCACCTTCTCCCCCTGTTTCTGAATCCCCATCCCCTGAGTAGTTACAAGTATAAAAGTTTTACTGTAGAGCTTCAGATCAAGTTTTGTTGTCTTTTTTTTTTCCTTAAAGGAACTTCTAAATAGGTGCATAATTAAAGATTGGCATTGGATGCAAATTGGAGAAAAATATACGTGATGTATGTGACTGGAGCCATTCTTTTGGAATTTGTAGAGCTGCCTTTCATATTAAAAATGGACACTGCAAAAATGACATCCAGTGATTTGAGAAACAGAAAAGCATAGGCATTCCTCATTCAAGTTAATGAAAAAGTTAGACGGTCAGAGAGATTCCTTCTTGAGGTTAATAAAATATCACCAAAAATTATTTGAATGAATAAGATGCCATATACTGCTTTTAGAAGATAAACTAAAAATGTTTTAAACCTTTATTATTTCTGTGGGGGAACAAGCTACTCCAGAGTTATAGGAATGTAGTTGTTTTTCTCCAAAATAATGTTGCAGGTTAATCTGATTTTGCAAGATTGGGATTAGAAGGTAACACAAAACTATCATGTCATTGCCAAGTACAAAGACAAAGAACACTTATTTAAAGGAAGGAGGATCCAACTATGTAAACAATTTAAGGCAGCGCTTCTTTACAGAGCGATGCCAACCAGTTGGAATTAGCGAACCTAATTTGTAACCACATACTAGAAAACACTTAATAAAAGCATGGTATTGCTACTGTTCTCTAGAATAATTGTAAAATTAACTCAACATTCACCAGTGAATGACAAAAGAAGGGCATGCAGAGGATGGTAATGGTCTGTTAATCTTAATGTATGCAGCCCAGAGTAGCATGGATAATAAGGAAGGTCAGCTTCTCACATTGTGGGAAACACAGAAATAACTCGTATAAAAAAAGTTAAAATAAGTTAGATATTTTGAGGAAAGAGGGTGCAAGCTAAACATGTTAAAGCAACAGGAAGGAACAACGCATCTTTTTTTCCTAGACTATATGTGTTCCTATTTCACTCTTTTCAAATGCTGTGTGAATTGCTTGTCACCTTGTAGCATTTTGTGTGAGCACATCATTTTCTAGAACACCTGGTAAAGTTCATTAAACTAGAATTCATAGAAAGGAAGGGACACTTCATGATGTATTTAAACATTATTTTTCTGTAAACTGTATGAATAGTTGAGGAATTGAATCCCATGGACTTTCAACTTCAAGAAACAAAACCAGGGTGGGCAAAATATGGCCTGCGGGCCAGATCCAGCCCGCCAAGCACTTTGATCCGGCCTTCTGGTGGCAGGGGTTAAATGTGGTAATTCTGGTCCCCAAATGGTAACCAGGGGGCAGGGCTACCCTAGAGTCTTTGACAACTCACCAGAACTTGTTAAGCGGTTCTCCAGCTGAAATAATTGCCTGCCCCTGAACAAAACAGTAAATATTCTAAAGCAGAGCTGTCCAACTTCTCAGTGGCCAAGGCCCACACAGCCCCCAGACTGCATGCTGCACTGTATTGTGTGGCAGGTTTCTCTCCCCCCAACCCTCCCTGCACACCAGGCACCTTCTCCCCCTGTTTCTGAATCCCCATCCCCTGAACATTGTGTTATACCATGTGCCTGCCACATCATGCAGTAGGTGTGACTGTATTATACAAGATGGCCTTGGTGGCAGGAAGAGGAAGCTGGAGGAGGAGAAGACTCAGGTTCCAGCAGCAGCAACTGGAGTGGTGGAGCAATAACCCCTGGGCTGGGAACCTGGGAGCCACAGGTTAACCTTTTAAAAACTGTCTGCTGCCTCTGAGCTGCCAGTTGGACAGTCCTGTTGTAAAGTTTTTGCTGTGTTTAAAAAGCATCAATGCATCAAGTTTTTTAAAACTGTAAGTTTCCCAAGACAAGGACTTGTCTTTTTTACCTGATTATAAAGCATGATGTACACCTTTGGTACTGTATTAAAAACAAATAAAATATTTCAATCTTGATATGTCTGAGGGACTTGTCTACCACAGAATAAATTCACTGTAAGTAACAGTTTACATTTACAGTGGCCTGCCTTCTCTGAATTAATTCCCAATGTGGACACAATTTCTAAAGCAGTAAGAACTTTTTCTACATGAGACAGTTGCTGTGAAATAATCTGGGGATGACTAGCATAATATCTATTTCACACTTAACTTCTTGCATGGGCACTTCTTGTGTACATAGTGCAAAGTAGATTCTTCCACTTTCACATATGAGTAAATTTTGTATGCATTAAATATGTACGCTGGGGGAGAGAGTGCAGAGGAACTAGTCCTCTGTAAATTCACCCTCTAGCTTGCCACACAGACTTTCCCATCTAGGTAAGCCTTAAGGTTTCATTTAGCTATTGCGACTCCTCTGAAGATTTAACTAGTCCATACCGATATTTAACTTTGTCTTTGGTGCTAGCAGACTTGATTGATTTTGGGAAAAGATGCAGCTGGGCTAGGAAAAGGGTTGGGAGGAGCCTAACTTATTCCAAAAAGGAACTTTTTTGAGAGTACTGATCACAGAATCATAGAAAATGAGTGTTGGAAGGGACCTTAGGAGGTCATCTAGTCCAGCCCCATGCCCAAAGCAGGACCACCCCTAACTAGATCCCAGATAAAGCTTTGTCTAGCCAGGTCTTGAAAACTTCCAACGATGGAGCTTCCACCACCTCTCTGGGTAACCTGTTCCAGTGTTTTACTACCCTCCTAGTGAGAAAATTCTTCCTAATATCTAACCTCAATTTCCCTTGCTGCAACTTGAGACCATTGCTCCTTTTTCTGCCATCTGCCACCACTGAGACCAGTCTAACTCTATCCCCCATATCCTGTTCTGATACTATGTGAATTGCATGGGTCAACTCTGTTCTCCTTAGTTTTGCCACCTGTTGGTGCCCTTTCGTTTGTTTGAAGGCACACGTGCTCAAGTAGTCAATTTCATTATGTATTTAAGGTGTGCGCTAGTATTTATTGATAATGTCAAGCTCTTTGCATAACACCTTGACTCTCAAAAGCAGCTGTACTGCCCAGGTGGCTAAGAGATTTTTTTTCCATTTTTCTTGATGGTGACCTGGCCTCAGTTTATTCTTTCTCTTTTCACCTGGACCACATCCATGCACAAAGGGTTCAGTACTTAAGAAGTCATACAAAATGTTGCAATGCATGTCAGCAATGCAGGCTACTGTAAGCACATCAGCCCTGTTCTTTTTTTCTCTACATTGGTATCCAAAGGTCTCAATTTTTTACTTCAAGGTGCAGGTGCTTTATACCTTGGGCGATTTTAAAAGACTGCTTAAAGCTCTGGCTTGAAAACAGTGGTTCACAACTGTACTGCAAGACGGCTAAAACTTATCTCTGTGAAAACCAGCTTTCTTGAGAGTTGATGCAGAACATCCTGTAGCCTGGCATTAGAAACTAAGCATTATCCTGATCCTCACCACTTTCAAGCGCAAAGTACATTTCTTTGACCTTGCACTCTGATATACATACAACATACATATTGCCAAAGTGAAACAGTTACCCAAACAAGGTCTCAACTGAAAAAAGATATTTCACTAATATATGTTGCTCCCAGTGAAGACTAGGTGAGAGAACAAATGCCTGATGAGAGATGTTAGTCGTGTTGCTTTTTGCACTACTGGAAGGTGCTCAGTCACTGATGAGCAAAGAACAAACTACAAAGTAGACTAGCTTACAGTGCATGGAATTTTACTGTTCAGAGGTATATTGCTGTAACTATTATATTACCAAGTCCTTATAGGAAGAATCATATTTAAGCAAAAAATGTAAAAAAGCATTACACCAGTAAAGTAGTCAGTTCCTCACTGTGTCTTAGTGGTATCTAAGAGGCATGTAAAGGAGTTCTGTTTTTTCTTCTTTTTTGTTTGATGACATTTCCTGGTTGTTTTAACATCCTTTCTAGTTCCCTTTGAATTTGAAAATGGAAGGCCATGAATGATAAGAACTTCCTCTTCTCTGCCTCCCTCCCCTACACAAAGGAAGTTCACCCAGCCCTAACCTAAAGTAATAGAGAATTCTGTTACTCATCAGTTTAGAAAGAGGGTAGCTTCACCGAGGAACATGTGACCTGCTTCTGTCTCCTTTCATTTGTTTCTTACCTATATTTACCAAAGCCTTGAGTTAAGTGGGGAAGCAGGTGACCTTGAGGAAGCACAAGCAGGAAGGGGCAACAGGGGAGACCTTCATTCTTCATGAGAAAGTAGGGCAATTGGCTAGTTACCTCAGATGTCTGTACGTGAAAATGCACAGTCTGGGAAACAAGCAGCCAGAATTGGAAGTCCTCTCACAGTCATAGAACTGTCATGATTAAAATAACAGAGACTTGGTGGAATAGCTCACATCATTGAGGTACTGTCACGGACAGGTATGACCTGTTCAGGAAGGGCAGGCAGGAGAGAAGAGGCAGAGTTATGCTTTATGCAGAATAGCGGTATGATTGCTCAGGGCTCCAGTGTGAAACTCGAGATAAGCCTGTTAAAAGCATCAGGGTTAGGGTCAGAGGGCTGAGCGAAAAGGATGATGTTGTGGTGCGTATCTGCTATAGATGGAGATCTACCTAAATCATGGTGAGACAGAGGGTTTTTCCTGGCCTGCTCGCAGCATGCAGAACTGATTTCACAAGCATTACATGGTGCCCCCACCCCTCAGTGCTGATGTGGCAGAGAGTCTGGTGGGGAGGAGGGACAAGTGGGCAACTGCCTTCTCTGCTGCTTTTCATGCCACCCTACCAGCCAGTGTTTTCCCTTCCTGGCAGCAAGGACTACTGGCTCCCAGTGGGGAACCAGCATTTTATTTTTATTAAGGGTTTTTTGTTGTTGATTTCATGGACAATCCTGGATTTTACCATTTCCACAAAACTGTGAATTAAGTAAGTTCCTAGATATAGACCACCAGACCCAGGATGATGAGGTGAATGAAGCCTTCTTCAAACAGCTAGTGGAAGTTTCTCTATATCACAGGCCCTGGTTCTCATAGAAAACTCTAATAACCCTGACATCTGCTGGGAGGGCAGTACAGCAATGCACAGGCTATTCAGGAAGTTTTTGGAGGGTGTTGGGGACAACTTCCTGGAGCAAGTGTTGGGGAGGCCAGCTAGGGACCGTGCTCTTCTTGACCTGCTGCTCTCAACCAGCGAAGAATTGGTAGGGGATATAGAAGTGAATGGCAAATTAAACAGCAGTGACCACAAGATGATTGAGTTCAGGATTTTGAGGAAAAGGAAGAAAGAGCAGTAGAGTAAGGACCCTGGACATCAGAAAATCAGCCTTTGACTCACTCAGGGAATTGATGGGCAGGATGCCCTGGAAGGCCAGTCTGAGGGGGGAAAGGAGTCCAGGACAGCTGGTTGAATTTTAAAGAAACCTTACTGAGAGTCCAGGAACAAACCATCCTGATGTGCAGGAAGATTAGTAAGTATGGAAGAAGACCAGCTTGGTTTACAAGGAAAATCTTCAGTGAGCTAAAACGCAAAAAGGAAAGCTTACAAGAAGCAGAAACTTGGACAAATGACTAAGGAGTAGAAGAGTGTCGTTTGTGCATGCAGGGATGAAATGCTCAGGCTTGCAGCCAGCAAGGAACATGAAGGATATCAAGAAGGGTTTCCACAAATATATTGGTGACAAGAGGAAGATCAGGGAAAGTGTGCATCCCTTACAGAGGTTTTCAACCTTTTTAAAGGACTGTACCCCTTCTGGGTACACTTCTGGCAGTGGGGGTGGCAACGGCCGGACACAGAGTAGGGTAGGACTTGCACGTGGCAGCAGTGGTGGCGGCGCGGCTCCCCATTGCCGTGTCTGGCCAGCCAGGTGGTGCTTGTGTGGCCCTCAGAGGGGAGCCACTGCCCTTACTCCCTCTCTTCCCCCCCACCCCCCAATCCCTGTTCCTAGGAGGTGGTTGTACAGGGTGGTGGGTGGCAGTGCTCCATCCCCACCCACACATATCCTTTAGGCCCTTTCTAAGTACCCCCGGGGTATGCGTACCCCTCGTTGACAATCCCTGCCTTACTCAATGGGGGAGACAATCTAAAGACAGGTTATGTGGAAAAGGCTGAAGTACTCAATCCTTTTTTTTTACTTTAGTCTTCACAGGCATGGTCAGCTCCCAGACTACTGCATCTGGCAGCAGTTTGGGGAGGAGGTGAGCAGCCAACAGCGGCAAATGAACAGGTTAGGGAATGTTTAAAAAAGTTGGATATGTACAAATCCATGAGGCTGGATGTGATGCACCCAAGGGTGCTGAGGGAGTTGGCCAATGTGATTGCAGAGACAGTGGTCATTATCTTTGAAAACTTGTGTCGATTTGGAGAGGTCCCAGATGATTGGAAAAAGGCAAATAATAGTGCCCATCTTTAAGAAAGCGAAGATGGAGGATCGAGGGAACTAGGGACTAGTCAGCCTCACCTCAGTCCTGGAAAAATCATGGAACAGTCTCTCAAGGAATCCTCTAAGGATGTGGAAGGAGAACATGATTAGGAACAGTCAGCATGGATTCACTAAGGCCAAGTGATATCTGACAAACTTTGATGGCCTTCTATGCTGAGATAGCTGGCTCTGCGGATATGGGGAGAGCAATGGATGTGATATACCTTGATTTTAGCAAGGCTTTTGATACAGTCTCCCACAACATTCTCAGTGTCCAGTTGGCATCCAGTATCAAGTGGAGTGCCCCAGGAGTCAGTTCTGGGGCCAGTTTTGTTCCCATTCTGCATCAACAACCTGGAAGATGGGATGGGGACGCACTCTCGGCAAGTTTGCAGTGACTCCAAGCTGGGGAGAGTAGTGGATACACTGGAGGGTAGGGCTAGAATTCGGAGAGATCTCAACAAATTAGAGGATTGGACCAAAAGAAATCGCATGATAAGGACAAGTGCAAGTCGCGCACTTAGGACAGAACGATCCCATGCACCGGTACAGGTTGGGGATGAACTGGCTAACCAGCAGATCTGCAGAAAAGGACCTGGGGATTACAGTGGACAGTAAGCTGAGTATGAGCCAGGAGGGCACTCCCTTGGGGATGGAGTATGCTGAGCTGCACTAGTAGAAGCGTTGCAAGCAGATTGAGGGATGTGATTATTTCCCTCTATTCTGCACTGGTGAGGCCATATCTTAACTATTGTGTCAAGTTTTGGGCTCTTCACTTCAGAAAGGATGTAGAAAATTTGGACAGAGTCCAGCAGAGGGCAATGAAAATGGCTTGGGGGCTGGGAAACAGGGTTTAGTTTGGAGAAGAGAAAACTAAAGTGGGATTTAATACCAGCCTTCACCTACCTGAATGGTGATTACAAAGAGAATGGAGAGAGACTGTTCTCAGTGATGGCAGATGACAGAACAAGGAGCAATGGTCTTGCGTTGTAGCAAGGGAAGTTGAGGTTAGATATTAGGAAAAACTCACAAAGAGGGTAGTAACACTGGACCAGGCTACCCAGAGCGGTGACGGAATCTCCATCCTTGGAGGTTTTTAAGACTGGACTAGACAAAGCCTTGGCTAGGGTAATATAGTTGGGGGTGGTCATGCTTTGAGCAGGAGATTGGACTAATGACCTCCTCATGTCCCTTCCAACCCTAATTTTCTATGATTCTGTGATTTACTTGAGGACACTCCCTTGGGGATGGAGTATTTTACTAGTTCAGTACACATACTGGGCAAAGAAAAGATAATGTTGGGTGTGGAGACCTTCAGTAGTACAGATCCACCCTCATTTTGTTGTAAATGTATTGCCATATCTGTTGCTCTGAGGCACTCAGAGGTTGGGAGGGTTCCCAGCCAGTCTCTTGCCTGCTTGCTGCTCTTGTATTTCAGGCTGCTTGGGTCAGGGTGTTCTCAGAAGCAGTTTACTGTAAGCGGCCTCCTGGAGCTTGGGTACAACTCAGAAAGGAAGACTTGAATTTGTGTTTGGTGGCAAAAGCTCATATAGGTTTATTGTCTTTGAGGACAGCAACTAGTGGGTCTGAATAGCAATCAGCCCAGCTCAGCAAAACTGCCTAGACAAGGGTAAACAATAGGGTTGTGTGAAGCTTCGATTGCTGATTTGATTCTGCCCAACTTGGCGGCCAAATCTCCAAATTCAAATCGAATCAGGAGACCCATTAATCTCCCCGAATCAGATTGGAAGCCTCTGATTTGGTTCAGAGAGATTCGACAATTTGGCCATAGACACAGCTTGATATGGTCTTTTTTTTCTATGTACCTTAAGGTACCAGGCACAGCTCATAAATGCTGAGATGGTAGGATGGATGGAGCATCCCATGGGAGTGCAGGGGATTCCCCCGCATGCTGGACGATGGGCTCAGAAGTGGACCAGAAGTACTTCCAGTCCACTTCTGGGTCCACTGCTGAGTGCACATGGGACCTCCCCACCCTACCCCCTTCCTCCATCCGCCCCACCATCTTGGCATTCCGGAGCCGCACCTAGTACCTTGAGGTATGTAGAAAAAGCATAAAGCTGTGTCTGTGGCTGGATCGCTGATTCTCCAAATTGGCATCGAATCTTCAGATTCGGCTGAATCAAATCGGGACAGCGATCCAAATCGGTGAATTGAATCGCTGTCCCCCCGAATCGGGCCGAATCTGAATTGAATACTGCCTGCTTCGCACATCCCTAGTAACCAACTCGTTATGTGCGCAGGCACCCACTCCCCGCAAGTCACTAGAAAAGGGTGCTTCTCACACCCTTGTATTTGTCACCTAGATGCCTTCACTCTGCGCGAACTCTTCTCTTTCTCTATGTCAAGGTGTCCCTTTTTTACTTGTTTCTTTTCCAAATCCAGATACCTGCAGCTCATTTCTTACCAGCTGCAGCTTCCCTTATTCCCAGGTCGGGCATCTAGAACTCGTTCTGCTGAGTTTGGGCTTTTCTAGTTCACTCCCTTACTGAATTTGAGTATCTTCAGACTGCTGAGTACGATTTGCTTCTTGTTATCTCTTCTTTAGCAAGCTTTAACTTTTCATTCCCCAATTTGTTTAAGCTATTTCTTACTTTGAAATAGCATTTTCACTTACTGCATCTTTTATCAGGCCATCTAGCAGTGTCTTAGCTTAACTATAGGTTAGCATAACTGTGACTGAAGCTTGTACAGCATCCATAGGTAGAACATAAAAATGTTCCTGATTTCCTGTTCAATTTCAGAAATTAATGCGTCTTCCCCCCCCCGCCCCAAATTGCTTATTCCTACCATCAGTAACAGGTTTCTTGTGACTAGTGATATAGAATATGAGCCCCAGAAAAAAGAGGATGGGGCAGAGACTAGAGTTTTTTTAAGAAAATGTTAATGCATCAAAAGGAAAAAAAGATGAGAAGAAAGAAATGGAAGAGCCTCCTTTAAAAAGAGATTTGGAGTAGAAGTCTAAGACACTGCTGCTTCTGAGCTGCATCTCAGCCCCTCCTTTCTGGGCTTTATCTATGACCATTCTGTTCTTGACCAGTCATGTTGACTAACTAATAGAATCATCATGTTGATTAACTAATATCATCTCTGAAGTTTCTGACTTTATCCTTGGATCATTTCTACTTCTTTGAGACTTGATTTAAATTAACCATAGTACTGCTGAGACTACTGTTTTGTTGAATGTAGTCTATTGTTGACTTTTGAACAACACCAAACACAAGGTCAGTCAAATCAACCTTGGGACAGATGTCTCTGGAGGAGACACTTTATAAACCCTCAAAACAGTCCTGCTTTGGGGGTGGATTTGTTATAATGTGTAGCCTGAAAAATAGGATTTACCATGAGAGATTAAAGTATTTCAAATCGTGTGTGTGTGTGTAAGGGAGGAGGGGAAGAGGTTATTTGACTTCTTACCGACCTGCACCAGCAGAAATATTTGATGGTAGAGGGCTCTTTAATGTAGCAAATAAAGTTCCAGTCCAGCAAGGTCCATGGAGTTGGACTTTAGTTGAGCAGATAGGTTCATACATTCAAGTCAGTTAATTTGTTAACTGCCCAGTGAGAAGCCATGCAGGATGGATCTGGTGTATGGGGCTCAACAAGTTTGACACTCTTGCCTTGAATCAATCATCCTGCCTTGCAGATAAAGCAATTTACCAATGACAGCCAAACTGTTAGCCAGTTGTAAACTACTGATTTTCTCTACACAGGAGTTTGAAGTCCTTTTGTATTTAAAAGGATATAATTTATGTGTACTTCTACATAAATTGAGTGTGCATATGGTAGAAAACTTCAAGGTATTTTCCTCCATGCAGAAAATCCTGCAGCTAAATGTAGTAACTTCAAACTTGCTATCCCTAATGCAGATTTGTATTTGAATTGGAAAGAGCTGACTAGCTAAAAATCATTAGGCAGCTAGAGAATCACTTCTGAGTCCTGTTTAGATTTTTAATCTAAACAAGCTCCACATTCCATTGAAAATTAAAATGTGTACTGTTTTTTTGTATGTCCTAAAAAAGGGACTTAAGCTCTATATTCTTACTATGTAGGAGATAGTAAGGATACTCAGTGCAGTCCTTACCAATAAGGAAATAAACACAATGAAAGCAAGTCTGGGTTAAATTTAACAGTTTGAAATCTTTGTTTTGTTGCAAATTACGCATTTTTCTTGTTGCACAAATACATCATCATAACACAGTGATTCTCACTCTGTGTGTCACGACACCCAGGGGTGCATTGAGGTCTTTCCAAAGGCGCCATGGGGCGCCACACAATGTTAGCACTGTTATGTGTACAAACGGTTCACAAGATAAATCCAAAGTTTCAAAGAGGAATCCATAGTGTAAAAAGCATTCTGATCTTCTGTGATCTTTGCAACAGAAAATTCCTCTGTTTTCCCATGGTCAAAAAACAAGTGAAAAGTAAGAACTGACATTTTCTAAAGGTTATCTTGAGTCTAATGAGGGTGCCCTTGAGCCTGAAAAGGTTGAGAACCACTGTCACGAGGTAAACAAATAGTCACTGCGCTGCTAATGCTACAGGGGCAGCATTCATCCATCCCAGTAATAGATATTTCTGCCTGTGTTCGGGAGTGGCAAATGTTCAACTCACTTTCCAGCCCAGCAGTTAAGATGGGAATTTAAATTGCTCTGCTGTGGCACTGAAGTAATGCTTCTATAGCAACACTGACTTGTTTGCATTCTGTATCTTGGCTAATATTAATTTATATTTAATATCATGAATACAGTCGTATTTACAGGCAGTCCTCAACTTAAAACATTTTGAGTTACAACGTTTCACACTTACAACATTTATAAATTGACACCATTTCAACTTTATGACGTCAGTTTCGACTTTATAATGCTTGATCTGATGCGACACCACACTAGCGAGCAAGTTCGCTGCATCTCCCATTTCCCTGGAGGCCATCTATCCAAACTTCCTTGAACACTTTCTTTAAGAAAGCAGAAGAGACTCCAGGAAAACCTGCAGCCAAGACTCCTGAGAAGACTCCACCCAAGAACCCTTCAAAAAGTCCAGCAAAGTCACCTCAAAGAAGTCCTTCCAAATCAATATGATTGCTATTTGCACTATAAATACATTAATGTAGCTGTATTACTCCTCTATAATTGATTGAGTACAAAATTCTGGGGTATCGGGCCTTGGTTCAGGAACAAATCCCCCGTTTATAACATTGTTTCCTACGGGAAAATTGGTTCAGAGTTACGTTTCAACTTAAGACACGGTTTTCAGGAACCAATTGTGTCATAAGTCTGAGGACTGCCTATACCTGAATTCAACACTACTTTGAATTTAAGATGACTCCCCATGCCCCACCAATAATTAGATTCTATACATGGGAAATTATAACAAAACTTTAATTTTCTAGTTTTCCAGTATATAGAATCGAATTATTGGAGGGATTTATTTTAAATTCATCCTCCTGACTGCTGCAGTGGGGAAAGCACTGGTGTGGGGGTAGGCAACCTAAGCCCTGCCCCTTGTTTCTTCCCCACTACCTAGTGTCTCCCTCTTCCTGCTAGCTGCCTTCCCCACTTTCATTGCTTACTCTATGCAGAGGCTCTGGCCAACCTGAGGCATGGAGCACATGGTGGCTCTAGCCCCAGCCTGGTGGCAGCAGCAACTCAAACCCCTGGCTCAGGCTGGGCCTGGAACCAGAGCTAGAGCCATAGCAGCTCCCCTGTCATTGTGTGATCTCTCCCATGGTCTTCCCACCCCCAGCTCCAACACTATGCCCTCTCCCCTGTGCTTTCCCCACCCCCTCCTGCACTGCACTGTCTCCCCTGGGCCTCTCCCCCACCATGTGAGACACCACAGCCCTGGTCAGACAGCAGCTCTAGGCTTGGCATGGCCTGTACTTGAATTCAAGATGAGGCTTTTTTCCCCTCTCTCGTTGAATGTGGGGGGGGGGACCTTGTCTTGGATTTGAATATATATGGTAATAAGTTATGAATTCAACAAGAACAGGCTAAACATGCAGTAAGTGTGCAACATGGACATAACGCTATTAGTAACTAAAACTTTCATTTTCATGCAGTCTTTATAATGCATTAATTGTCTTATGTTTAACAGATTTTTATTTTTTTGGTCCGGGAATTCCCCAACTTCAGTTTTATTTAGCCCCTTCTAAAGATATTGCCATGTTTATGATATTTTAAACCAACTCAAAAATGTTAAATGAATGATCAGGCTGTGCTTAATAACAGGATAACTTTAAACTGTTTAGTAAGTTGAAAATTTAAATAAAAGTTGGCAATTGCTAGTTAGGAATAGAAACATAAAACCCCCTTTCCCTCTGTACCTTAGGGTTTCAAACATCATCTGAATATATATTCATTTACAAAAAAAATGAGAGGGGGTTTATTTAGCAAAGAATTACATCCAGTACCTTCTCCTTTCATGCACATCAAAAAGCAAAATAAGATGCAAGATGGGTAACCATTTAAATTTTACTTTAACCTTCTTATCACTTGATTGCATTTCAGATTTAACTTTTAAGAAAATCTAGTGGTTTCTTGGCTTTTTAAAGAAATGGAGAAGTTAGTGTTAAAAGGCTTGTACTGTATTGTGCTGTGCTTGTTTTGTTCACAAGGTTACATACCTCCTACTCAACCACCTGATGCTCTTCTTTCCTTCCTCAGATGGTTTTGTACAAATGTACACTACAAGATGCAAGGCTCTTTAGTCATAGTATAGGTTGTGTATGAGGCTTCCCATTTTAATTGTTATTTACTAATAAGTGTAAATAAATTTAAAAAGTTTTTTTTCTCTTGTGTTTTCAGAAGAGACAGAGGAGAAAGGAAAAGAAAAGGATCAGGATAAAGAGGGAGAAAAGGAAGATCATAAAGAAGAAGAGAGACATTCAGAAAAAAGTATGTAGACTCAAAACTTTTATAAGCAGTTTTTGATAAATAGTTTAGATGGTCTAAACTATTTATGGATAAACAGTTTAGTTAATTAAAAAAAAACTTACGTAGTACCACAGTCAAAAAACAAGATGTACTATATGCAAAGAATGTAGAGGAGACAAAAAACTTCGGGATACGTTGGTTAAGCTTTTACAAAATCAATTTTTGTTTCATATGCTAAATTGACTCCCTTAATCCTAATTTTCTCCCTTTTTACAAATCTCAGTTTTCCCTCCTCTCTTGGTGTTTATACAGATCAATTACCTGTAGATCAGGGGTGGGCAGTTATTTCAGTTGGCAGGCCACTTAATGAGTTTTGGTGAGCTGTTGAGGGCCACACAGTCTTTCAAAAGTTATTTTAACAAACTGTAGATAAGACAAACATATACTAAAAATCAAACATCTGCTAGAGCACATTTTAATTTTTATTTCAAAAAATAGTTTTTGCCCTTTATAGGTTTCCCTCAATTTATGCAGTACATGTGTTCCTGGAGAACACCACATAAATCGAATTTGCATAAAGCAAACTTACTTTCTGTAATGTAAGAAATAGGGATAGTTTCCGCTGTCAAGGCCGGCTGGGGAAGTGCAGACAAGCGGAGCCCCAGGTGGTATGGGGCGCAGCACTCCCCCCAGCCTCGGCTGCAGTGGCCCCCAGGGCTCTGCCTGTCCCCACTCACCTCAGCTTCTGCTGCAGCTGTCCTGGGAGCGGCCAGTGCCTGCTCCCTGTAGTCGCTGGGCTGCACCGTGCAGGCAGCTGGCGCCAGCAGCGACCAGGGCGGCTGCAGCCAGGGCTGGGGTGGAGGTGGGTAGAGCACCAGGAAGAGCCCGGAGCTCCTGAGCCTGCAGCAGCTGCTGGCCCCAGCTTACTCTCATCTGGCTGCAGGTGGCTTCCCCCCCCTGCTGCAGCCCTCGGAGCGTCCACCGCTCCCAGGGCTGCAGCAGGGATGGGCAGCCGCCTGCGTCCAGACGAGCAGGCTGGGACCAGCCCAAGGGTCTGCAGCAGGTGCTGGTCCAAGTCTTCTGCAGCTGCCAGCCCCATCCTGCTGTTGTCCGGCTGCAGGTGGCTGCCTGCCCCTGCTGCGGCCCAGGGATCGGTGGATGCTGCCTGCTTGCAGCCGCTGGGCTGTGCCATGCCTCAAACCCTTAGATGCACTGGAGCCCAGCAGCTGCAAGCAGGCGGTATCCGCTGCTCCCAGGGCTGCTCCTGCAGCCATGGGCAACTGCCTGCAGCCGGATGAGAGCAGCATGGGGCCAGCGGCCGCTGCAGGCTCAGGGCTCCAGGGACTTGCCGCCACTCGGCCCGTCTCCACCCCAGCCCCAGCTGCCGCACCCCTCAGAGCTGCCTACACCAGGGCACGGTGCAGCCCAGCAGCTACAGAGAGCTGGCATCGGCTGCTCCCAGACAGCTGGAGCTGGGGTAACTGGGGACAGGCAGAGCCCAGGGGTGTTCAGGGCCCGGTGCAGCCCGATAGCTGCCAGCAGCTGGTGCTGGCAGCTCCCGGAGCTGCTGCAGCCGGGGCTGGGGTGAGTGCCACGTCCCGCACTGCCCAGGGCTCCGTTTGTCCACATGCACACTCACCCCAGCTGGCCCTGGGAGCAGCCGACAGGAGAACCTATCCCTATTTCTTACATTACTATATAAAGTAGGTTTGCTTTATGTGAATTCGATTTATGCAGCATGCTCCAGGCCTATGCCGATCGCATATATACAAATTTACCTCACATGTAACGAGTTTTGGGTACAAAAGGGTCACCGCATAAGAGTGAATTCACATAAATCGAATCCGCATAAATCGAGGCAAACCTGTATTTGTGTGTTTTTGATTAGTGTATATATAGAGAGAGCCGATTGTATAATAGCTCAAAAAATCTTACTCTTGTATATTTTGTGGGGGAGTGGCACAGCAGGGGCAGGAGCAGGAGGAGGAACCGCAGAAGGCAGGGGGAACCGAGTAGTACCCAGGCAGCTGCACCTGGAGCAGCCTCGCCAGGAAGCTGTGCATGCTGATCGGGGCCGGGTCTAGGAGCACAGCACAGGCCGCCCTGGGTTGGGGTGGGTAGGACATGGCCACCTGCAGAGTGTTACAGGGGCAGCCACAAGACAGATGCAATTAATTGTTGGGTGCCCACCCATGAGGCGGATCCAAGCAGTTGGCAGGCTGGATCCAGTCCATGGGCCGTATTTTGCCTTCCCCTGCTATAGATGCTTAGCATAGCCTTCCTAGTTTCTAATTTAGCCAGGCTATGTTTGTTTGTATTTACATCATTAGAGGGTGTTGTTCCAGGACAGAAAGGCTGCAAAGGGACTTTTTTTGTAGGGAGCCCTGCCACTCTCCATCTTTGTGTACAGGTGTCAGTGAATTTCCTCTGTCTTAGTTTCAGTTGTTTTCCTTCATCCAAGAAATGGTGCCACAAGTTTGCAAACTAGCAGTGATCATTAAGATCAAGTCATCATTCAGTCAAAGTTTGTAGGGGCCTGCATAAAACTTGGTCTTGGAGCCTACGAGGGCTCATATTCAAGTAGGTGGGATAAAAGGCAAAAGTTTTTTTGGCTAACTGATTTTTAGGGAAAGGTATTTTTCAGAAGTTGCATTATTATTTTAAGGAGCGTTCTTGAGAAATGAGGGAAGGCTGGTTTTAAAGAAGCAAGCGGAAAGGGAAGAATGGTGCTAGAATGATCTTCCTATTTAAGGAACAGTTTGAAAAGTTCTGAATATTCAGGATGGCCAGGCATGTTCTTCTTACTTTATTTTAATTTACCAAGGAGTGGTGCACTTCTCAGAATGTTAAAGGTTAAAAGGTTGCTTTTTTAGTTTCATAGTTGTTTGGGGCTGGAAGGGACCTTACAGATCATTGGGTCCAGCCCCCCTGTACTTCGGCAGGAAAGCATGCTGGCTCAGATGACCCCAGTGAGATGGGTATCAGGACACTTTTTGAAGATTGCCAGGGTTAGGTGGCTGTACCACCTCTGGGGGGACCCTGTTCCAAACCCTTGGTAGTCGACTTGTAAAGAATTTTTTTCTTATGTCTAGTCTGAAGCAGTCTTCAATCAGCTTGTGCCCATTATTTCTAGTCCTCTCCTGGGGGACCTTGGTGAAAAGTTCCTCCCCCAGGCCCTGATGTACGCCCTTGATATACTTATAGGTGACCACCACGTCCCCTCTGAGTCTTCTCTTCTCCAGGCTGAATAGTCCCAAGTCTTTCAGCCTTTTCTTGTATGACCTGGTCTCTAGGCCTCTAATCATGCGTGTGGCCCTCCTTTGAACTCTCTTGAGGTTCTCCGCATCCTTCTTGAAGAGTGGTGCCCAGAACTGGATGCAGAACTCCAGCTGCGGTCTCACCCAAGGCTGAGTAGAGTGGGAGGATGACATCCTTAGTCTTGCTTGAGATGCCTCGGTAGATGCATGCCAGCGTTTGATTAGCTCTGCCCGCTACAGCGTTGTGTTAGTGGCTCGTTCCTTTTGTTGTCTATCGTGACACCCAGGTCTCGTTCAGTTGTGGTGCTGGCTAGCGTATCACTGCCGAGCCTGTAAGTGTGTTGTGGATCATTTTTCCCCAGATGGAGCACTTTGCATTTCTCTGTATTAAATGACATCAAGTTGAGGTTTGCCCACTTCATGAGCTTGCCCAGGTCGGCCTGTATTGCCAACCTGTCTTTGAGTGCGACAGCGCTCCCCCATAGTTTGGTGTTGTCAGGAAACTCTGCCAGATTACTTGTAATATCTGAATACAAATTGCTAATGAACAAGTTGAAAAGTACTGGTCCAAGTACTGATCTCCAAGTGACGCCACTGGTCACCCTCCACCATGATGACTCGGTTCCATCAATCAGTACACTTTGGGTGCTACCATGGAGCCAGTTACCTAGCTACCAGACCATGAAGTAGTCAAGGCCGCTTTTTCCCAATTTGACCATGAGGACATCGTGGGAGACCAGGTCAAAGGCCTTTTTGTAATCCAAGTATATGACATCAACTTCATTTGCCCTATCCAGACAGCGAGTTACCTGGTCATAGAAGGAAATAAGGTTGGTCTGGCATGACCTGCCTGTAACGAAGCCTGGGACTGAGGTCAAACTGATAGGCCTGTAATTCCCAGGGTCCTCCTTTCTCCCTTTCTTAAAGATAGTCACCACATTGGCCTTCTTTCAGTCTCATGGCACTCGGGAGAGGTCCCAGAAATCTTCAAATAACTTGACCATAGGTTGCACAATTACATCGGCCAATTCTTTTAGCACTCTTGGGTGTAGAGCAGAGGCAGGCGATTATTTCAGGCGGAGGAACACTTACCGAGTTTTGGCAAGCTGTCAAGGGCCGCATGGGTAGCCCCGCTCCTTGACAGGTGCCCCACGTCCTAGTTGCCATCTTGTGACCAGAAGTCCCACCCCCTAACCCCTGACCTTTGCCACCAGAAGTCCCTCCCCTTGCCTCTAGAAGTACTCCTTTCAGCAAGGGGTTTTGCCACCTCAGAACCAGAAAAATACTAAATTATATTCTAAAAAGTGATCATCTACAACATACATTAATTTGGTTTCAAAAAATATTTTTGCCCTGATTTACATGTGTTTGTGTAGTGTACACAGCGGTGACTGCACAGTAGCTTACAATTAAGTCCTCCATACACATGCACCTATTCCTCCCCTCTCACTGCCATACACAAACCCCAGCCACCCTCCCCGGGAGGGTGGCTGGGGTTTGTGTATGGCAGTGAGAGGGGAGGAATAGGTGCATGTGTATGGAGGGGTGTGCGTGTGGGACTCACCCTATGAACACACGTGCACACACACTGCCCTGTGCCTACAGATGCACACATACTCTGCTCCTGTGCCTGCCTATACACATGCACATGCCTACCAGCATGGTCCCATGCTCTGCGGTCCAGGGATGCAGCTGGGAGCCATAGCCATGTGGTGCTGGAGCAGGGCAGGAGCAGGAAAGCAGGGAACTGGGCGGGGGTCAGCTGCTCAAGCCTGCTGAGAGTTCCCTCTGGGTCTTATTGCCTCTGGCTCCAGCCACCTTTGACAGGGAGCCGGGGCAAATAAATATTAATTTACTAAATTTTTTAGGGGCTCCACGTGCCGGATAGAATAGCCTGGTGGGCTTTTGCCCGCCCCGGTGTAGAGCGTGTATATCGTTTCAATACAGGGCTTTGATACAACAGCATGGGGTTGTATTTGGCTTATGAGTCTCAGAACCATTATTTAAAGTTGAGCTTTCTTCCAAGATCCCCGTTCCCTTTGGATTATGAATGATTGGGCTGAAGGAAAAGAAGACTACTGATACCTGCAGCATTTATGTGGTTCATTTTAGAAGATGTGTCAGTAGTAATTGCACAATATGCTTCCAGGTGAAGTGTCAAGAAGGAAGCGTTCCAAGTCAGAGGATATGGACAGCATACATTCCAAACGCCGTCGATACATGGAAGAAGATTATGAAGCAGAACTCCAAGTAAAAATTACAGCTAGAGGGGATATTAATCAGAAGGTGCAGAAGGTACAGTAGATTAGATGCATGGACCTTGTTTGGATTTTGTTGTAATTTCATATTTAGTGATAGGCTTTCTTTTTATTCAAACATATTTTCCATATTAACCTGCAAGGTACTAAAGACTGACTGGACTAGGTATACATCAGGGGCATGTTGGTAGAACTGTTACGGTGTTTTGCTAAGGGTATGAATGTATGTCTTGCTCTGGACTTGCCAGAGGCCTGTCTCAGTTTTACAGTTTACAAATATATTCAGTCTGGGGGTCAAAAGTGACCAGATGTGATGTTGGCCACCTCATTCCCTCGTGTACCCTTGGTTACAGAAACTGGTGTGCCTTAACTGCACTAACCCAATAGGCTGTTACACTTGGATGGATGATTGACCTTGTCATGCACCTCACTGTGAACCAGGAGTTGATGAATTCTAGATTCACTATATCTTCTAACTAGTTTTATTAATTCTGTTCTCTTTTCAACCTTTATTAGTGAGAACCATGCCATTACTTTGGCTAGGAATAGAGTTTAGATCTCTTATGGGAGAGCTAAGTTTTAGTCACTTAAACGCACAATCTCTGAGTCTGCCAAATGTTTAGACTTCTGTATGCGATGTATAGAATGGGTCTGTTCCTACACACACAGTCTCACTTGCCAGTGTCATGCTTTATTCTTTACGGTCTGGTCCATGGAGGATACTGTATTTTCTTGTATACAACACCCCTAAGTAAAATATACAGTTTGTTTTTGGAAGGCAGAATATGGTGGGGGTGGGGGGCGGACGGGACTTGTTTCAGAGGCATGTCTGACTGACTGTGTGCCATAGATAAGTCTTTCTGGGAACTTAGTGTCCTGGGAATTGTGTGGCAGCAAGAAGTTGTTGGTGTCAGTTTTCAGACAGACCAGCTCCTGGGATGCCACACTTCCTAGACACTGTTTCCAGGAGGGTTTTCTGTGTTGCACAAGGTTAGGCCCCAGACCCTTGCTAGGGCAGTAGCAGGATTGTTGGTTCTTTATTGTTAGTTCTTTATATATGTTTTTATAAATAAAGTGTTGTTTCCCCATCACAAGCCTCATCAAAATAGTACCGACTCACTTGCTGGTTCAGGGACAAGCTACATTGCTCAGCCAATAGTTATGGCCATGAGAGAATTAATATAAGAATTGTCATCTTGGCAGGTGCATGCCATATGTCTCTAGGGTTGCTTCTTTTCCAGCAAAGAAAACAGCTTCCCCATTTAACACCCCCCTCCTCTCCCGCACCCCCCCTCCCCAATTTGGGAGTTTGGTTTTGTGGGGAAAAGATGTGCTTTGTATGTGAGAAAATATGTCAATGGCTACCTGTTGCTAGTTTAAGTAAGTGGCCCTTAAACTTCAGCAGTGGAGGAGGGGCAGCTGCCATAATGCTGCTGCCATAATTAAAGCAGTAGCATATCTATATTGTAGACTAGACCTAAAAGAACACCTTCACTAAGGAACTTGTTTATTGAGACTGAAGGGCTACATATGGCATGTTTTTATATTGGCAGTCTTAAGGGTTCAGCTCTACCCTGCAATCAAGAATTCTGGTATTTTGTAAACATTGCTCTTGCCCTTGATGGCCTCATTAGTTGATTCTAAATCTTGTATGGGAATCCTTAGTCCAGTGTTTTCAAAGAAGGCTTGTCACCATATTCTATGAATAGAAGGTAACAAGTAGGTTTACTGTTTCTTCTTACGGTTTTCTTTCTAATTTCCAAGAAACAACTGCTTCTTTTACACTTTCCTGGTTTGGGAGAACCTTTAGTGTTGGAAGCAATAGAACTTCTGCAGAAATTGTTTTCAGTTGCATCTCTTCCAGCTCTTTGGTAGCTTTAGTTTCCACACAAGAGTACACAGAGCAATTATGCTAGAGAAAAATATTTCTAAAAGGCAAGAATTGTTAATAATAATGCACCTACTAAAGACCTCCTACTGAGTGTCTTACATTCAGTTTTTTTAAACATCAAGGTGTTGAGTGAGAGGAATAAGGTGAGAGAGATCTATTTCTGTGAATACACAATACTGTGCTGCCTCCAAGCCATTACTAAGTTTTTTTTTTTTTTATCATATTGGTGCTGTAGGGTTTTACACTTTTGTCCTACCGTAAAATGAGAGATTTGTTTAGCAACTAATATAGGGTCTGTTAATATAGGGTCATTTATATCTGTTAAAATTCAGTATAATTTTTTTTTCTAATGGTGCAGCTACAAAAAATACTTAAATACCGTAACTATTGGTGGCCAGAAAGTCTTCATTGACAAGAATCATAGCTACCTGTCTTTTGTATGTGACAATTCTGATCATGCATGTTGTACATAAAAATATTCCAGCCCTCTCAAATGCTGGTAATGTATGCTTTACATATTTTTCTAGGTAATCCAGAGATTGCTAGAAGAGAAACTTACTGCCCTGCAGGTTACTGAATTTGAAAAGGCTCTGACAGATCTGAAAACCCGAGTAGAGAAAATAGAGTGTAGCAAGAGGCATAAAACTGTGCTTACTGAACTACAGGTATATATATTCATATGTTTTAAATTGTACGGGATCTTTGCTTTAAAAAAACAAGCTTCTCAGTTAATAGGGCCCCTGTATCTGTTACTAACTGAATCCATTTGACTTTTTAAATGAGAACAACCTGATATTTTTGCAGTTGGTGATGTGGAAAAGCCCTGAAATAATCACACTGCTTAGACTGGAGCGAGCAAGCAATTAATCATTAAAAAAAATCCCTTTTGACAAATTCATATTTTAGCTATTTGTAAATCAGTTTTCAGTTCTGCTGACCAGCTTTCTAGATGTTCTTCAAATAAATGACCTACATGAAAACTCTTTTCTTTTAATGAAGGGAGAATGGGGGCTACATTTTGCTGAATATTTAAATGAAGACCTATGACTAGGTACCAGGTACCTAGTCATAGTACCTATGACTAGGTACTATGTCCAGTTCCACTGGAGACTGAAAATTTGAAGGTTGTGACTTGTTTTAGGGGAGACATTATTTTCCATTACGTTACTTTAAGGATGTTGGTTTGCCTTATGCTCTTAGTCTGAATCTTTTGATTGATTTAATTTTAATTGTTTTAAATGTTCTCTGTTTGGTCTCTTCCCCTTGGCTGTTTAGGCTAAAATTGCTAAATTGGCGAAACGCTGTGGAACAGCTGAGGAGAACTTGAAAAAAAAACAAGAAGTAAGCATTGCTCTTTCTAATTTTTGTTTAGGCCTAGTATGAATATTACCTAGGAGGAATATGAATTTTAGTATGAAGTAAATTCCATAAAAGTATAGTAAAATATTTGCATACTGTCCATAATGCAACTGATTCTATTAAGCAAGATTATAATAACTAGTGGGCGCTGCTACCTAGAAGGTGTTGCCTATGTTAGACTACAGTAAGGTTAGAGTTTCCCTCTTTATTTTGAAGATCGAAGGCCTGATGATTTACTTTAAGGTCCCTTTGGACACTCTGGCAATATAAGATTCCAAATTCCTATATAGCGATGAAGCAACTAGAGACAGTTCCACTAGATTGTAGGATGCGGCTTTTGAGGCTTCAGATGCTTTTGACCCACCCTCCCCCTCCATCCAGGAGCAGAGTTTAGATTATTCTAAAGGGAAACATGCCCAGCCTTCCCCAGCCAGAAAATAATAGGGTTGGAGTGTTGGTGTAGCCATGTCTTCCCAGAAGAAGAAAAGGTTTTATGGCGATTTATCTTTTATTGAATCAACCTTGCTTCTCAGCCCGAAAGATAGCCATATGTGGGGCAGATCCAAAAGATTGTCTCCTCCTTTCTCATCACATTTTAGGAGGAAATTTTAAAAAATGAATAAATAGGGGCAGGACAGATAGACAGGCCTGTTTCCTGGAGTCCAGAATAAACATTTTGAATAAGTTACCAAAGCAAAATGTAGAAGTTGAAAGTTACATGAATTGCAGAAGAAATCTTGATTTCCCTCTGGTGGAAAACATCTGAAGGCAGGATTAATAAACAGAGAAGAGTCGTCATGTGGGATTAAAGGGCTTTTGGAGATCCTACAGTGTTTTGTCGTCTTGTATCTGATTCTTTGGCAGTGAAAAGTAATATAAAAATGGACAAATATAGACTATGTAATCTGAAGTAAAAGATGTCACGTTGTCTTATGTTTCTTTGTAGAATACGTCAAACCCCCCACCCCTTTCTCCGGGGAAAGCAGCAAGCGACACTGGAAGCACCAATAGTCTGACATATCGGTGAGGAATGAGGACACAACTGTGTCATTTTCAAATTTTCTAGAGCGTGAGTTTTTAGAAGAAGTACAATAGCAGATCTTGCTGTAAATAATTCATGGAATACCCTGATTATGCTTGTTTCAGTAGGGTTTTTTTCCTTCAAACATTTATAAATGTCCTTTCTCTCCCTCCATTGCTGTTCAAAGGTGAATGCCTGCTCTTCATTTTCTTACAGTACTCCCCATAAGGGCTGTAGCAAATTAATTAACCTAAACCTGGTATTGTTCAAGTTGTTTGAACAGATTAGTGTAACACTGAATTTAAGTAATCTTTTAAAAAATAAGTCAAAGGTTTTGTCATAAGGGAAGGCAAACTGGATAAATGTGTCAAAAATAATGTATGAGGGTTGTATCTGTTGTGGAAGAGACGTGCTGGATTCATTTGCAGGGGAAAGCACTTGATAGTAGGCGAATTTTCAAAATAGACTAATAAAAAAACTCATTGTAACACTTCAGGACTGGGAGATTCTGATATAATTTTTTATTTCATAGAAATGCTGGCACAGTGAGACAAATGCTCGAATCCAAGAGGAATGTAGGTGACAGCACACCAGCAACTTTTCAAGCCCCCTTGAATGCAGGTAAAAACCTTCCTGGTCTCCAGAAACATGTTATACAGTGTGTTTTATATATTTAATGGGAAAAGTAAGGTTTTCATATTAGAATTTTATAGGGAAAGTGGGACTATAGTTACTCTAACATACAACATATAACGCAGTAGCATCCTTGACTTCCCTTGAGAATTATGAAAGGGGTTCTGTAGAAAAGATATGACAATCTTCTACGAACAAGCACTTGCCTAAGCTAACTACATGTAGGATGAGGTGTTTCTTAACTTTGCCCTCAGCCCTGTGACAGAAGTTACTGTGTGCCCAGGGGTCTTCCTGGGCATAACTAGGCTGTAATGACAGACTTTGTATTTTCTAAAGAACAGGCTGCTGTGCAGTTCCATAATCTGATTTTTTTTTTTAATGTGGTTCTCATGGCATTTTACTTTTGTATTATTTTATTTGAAGAAGGTGTGTCTAGTAACACTTTCTTGCAAATATGAGTTCAGTTTTATTATAGTTCCACATGTCATTTGTGTGGAGTTTTTTGGTTGTTACTCTTTAATGTACAAATATATTCTATATAACTCTTCAAGGCAAAAGTGTCATCTTCCTAGATATTTATACAGCACCTAATACAATAGGAATCATGTTCTGAGGAAGTGCATGTATGTGAATACAGTTATAAAATATATAGATAGCAAAAAGAAAAGTTACAAACTGAATATAACATTTTAAAATAATTTTATAGTTATAAATGTACTATTTTGGCATTGCATTTTTTTACATTATGGTATTGAAATGAAATTGCTAACTTGGTACATTTATTTGATTCTTTCTTTCTTTCTGTCTTTTTTTTTGTAGTGTCTGCTCCCAGTTTTGCTGCTCCTCAGGCAGTGGTCAGTGGACATCCCAAACCTCAGACTCCAGTGACTTCCAGTTCCTTGACAACATCTGTTCTTCCTACAGCCAGTGCAGCTACTGTTGTTGGCACAAGTCAGGTGCCCAGTGGCAACACTCAGCCTATGTCTGTCTCATTGCAGCCTTTGCCTGTAATCCTGCATGTACCTCTTACAATGTCCTCCCAGCCTCAGCTTCTGCAAAGCCACACAGGGACTTTGGTCACTAACCAGCAATCAGGCAACGTTGAATTTATATCAGTACAAAGCCCATCCGCTGTTGGTGGCCTTGCTAAAACTCCGGTGTCTTTGGCATCAGCTAACCCAACTAAACCAAATAACAGTCCATCTGTGCCCAGCCCTGGTGTTCAGAGAAACTCTCCAGCCAGTGCTGGGTCAATAGGGACAACACTGGCAGTACAGGCTGTTTCAACAGCAAATCCTGTCGCCCAGGCCACAAGGACTCCTTTGCCCACAGTGGGTACTTCAGGACTGTATAATCCTACCAGCAATCGAGGTCCCATACAGATGAAGATCTCTCTCTCTGCATTTGGTAATACAACTCCTGCCGAACCAAGCACCATTCCCACAGCACCTAGAGTTGGTAAGCAATGCTTGAATATTAATTTGGGGAATGGAAGATAGAATAACTGCATATGGGAAACAAAGCTTTTAAACAAGATAGAAATCAAGTTTATTTCTATGGCAGTTCTGTTTAATTTACTGAGATAGCTCTGCTAGTTTACATTACTCTCTAAACTTGAAATCAAAAATAAGTTTGACCCAAATAATTGAGACCAAAAAGTGCATTTTCAGTTATTCCTGAATTTTTTAAAATAAGATGCAACATAAATTCTTGCCCTCTAAATGCTGCTCTGTTTATAATTGGATTTCTATCACGTTCCTAATGGATGGAAACTCCCTGTTTGCTCCTGATAGTTGGTATTTATTTTTATACGTGAGCCAGATGCTTTACAAAGCAGTAGCACATTACAAATAAAGTAAATACTGTATTAATTCCGTTTAAAACACGGGAGTACATCTACAGTATATCAGAATAAACATTGACATCCCAAAATTTAGATGAGCAAATAAGAGCCAAACTGTTTTTGAAGCAAAATGAAAGATTTGTTTAATAAATAGATGCTCAGTTAGAGCCTTTGAGTCTAACAAATGTTTTTATATGATATCAAACCAAAGTGATTAAAATGATTTCCTAGCATCTCTAGCGATATAGTGATGCTTCTGCTGTTCCTTTGCAGTTTTAGAATCAATTCAAGTGCAGCTGCTTTAAAATGTTTCTGTGAATGGTCCTCTGTATCAAACTGAACTAGTTCCCTGTGACAAATAAATAATATTGCATGTAACTGTTCATAGAAAAATTATACTATCTGATATTTTTAAAAACTCAGAATTTGGCATCAGATTTAATTTTATTTCATTTAAATGCTGTCTTAAATTACATGTTATGAGGCTTCATTCATCAAGCTTACTCTTGCACATTTCATATATAGCTTTCAGATCTGAACTTATGACTGATGGGTAATCTTGTTTGCTGTTCTAAAATGCTTAGCAAAAAGCAGATTTCTCATTCTTACAATAAAGGAGCAGTGAAATGGTTTTGTGAGTTACTAATATACTCCTCATATTTCTTTGATCATATACATATAATAGAAACCATAGGATCTTCCTGGTAAATGTTCAGAGAGCAGTCATGTCAAGCTACATGCTGTGTTCATAATCTGTTTCTTCAGCCTCTATTCAGAATGAGTTTATATTATATGTGAAATAAGTGAATAGATATCTTTGTTTTTTGATTAATTTTCTATATGCCTGAATACACGGAAAGGAAGATTTTAGGGGATTTTTGCACTGGAGATGGCTGCTGAGCTGTTCCAAAAATACACTGAGCATTTTAAGAGACCTATGACAGAGGAGTATGATGTATTATAAGTCTGGAATGTTGCTTTGATCTTTTGTTAAATCTGCTACTTGCTCTGAAAAGTGGTAATAATATATGCATACCTTTTTTGTAAAGTAGTTTCAGCTCTCTAGTGGAAAGTGCTGTTATAGAAGTTAAAGTATAATTATTACAAATCAGTGAGAATGTAGTAAGAAACTTAATTTTGGAACGTTTCCACCTAATGTATTTTATTATTAAAAGTATTCAAATGTGTCATCAGTTAGAAACTGCAAATTAACAAATCATTTCTTGACCCCTCAGAGAACCAAATAAACAGGCCACCAACAGATGCTTCAGGAAACAAGAGAGCAGCAGAGAGCACAGCACAGGTAGGTTGTTGGGTTATGCTTCTGTATAAAATTCGTAAGTTATAATCCACAGGAGTATTTCCCCCCCACCATTTCTTCCTTAAAACAAAACACTTAAGTTTCTTTTCTGCTGTACTTCCTGCTTATAGTGTCTTCCTTTTGTTGTTTTTTTACTGAAAACGTCAGTTCTTGGTTACCCTTACAAAGAGTTCTAGTATGTTTTGTGTGAAATGAATTCATGCTTTAGAAGAACCCTACAAATACATTTGATATTAGAGAGAAAATTACAAAAGAAGAAACCCAGATTTTTTCTAAAGATCCTGATTTGAAAGTTATAAACTTATTAAATGAGTGCAGCTTTCCTTGCCCCATAATGCCAAAAAGAGGATTAACAAAGGTGATTACAATAATTGGACCTCCTGATCTTTCAGCCTGTGTTCCATGCCACAACATTCTATCTGTAGGAAAATCTAGAGAAACCTGCAGTATCCTGATCTCCTTATCTTGATGAAAGGGAAAGATAAAACCTCTATGACATTATTTGTAATCTGTTCTCTCTGTGTTGTAGTTCATAATTAAAGCATAGGATCTGATTCACCTCAAACTTACATTGGTATTAATCAGAAAGAATTTTACAGAATTTAGTGGCTTTAAACAAATGTGTATAACTAGCACAAGAGGAACATCAAGTCAACTGCTCCTGTGCAGAGTTTCCCTGTCAAACAGGGCATTCAGATAGTGTTAAATCTGCTGGGCATCACAGTGAAAGTAGAAGAAAATGTCATCTGGCAACTTTTTTCCCCAAGCATAATAGCAGCAGAGTTAGCATAGCTGATAAACAGTGAGGAATGACCAAATCCTGCCACACAAACAATATTGGCATTTGGTAGCTAAAGAGTGGTAGGTTGGAACTTAATTTATCATAGATACCTGTGGATTATAGCTACAAAAATGTAATCCATAGTTGAGATATGTATATTTAATCTCTTCAGTACAGAGAAGGTTGACCGATTTATGGATTCAAAACAGGTATTAATTTAAGAATAAGATTATACACTTAAGTACATTTCATGTTTGGCAAAGCCTGAAACCTGGAAAACACTTTTTTAGAAACAGTGAATTTTCCCTGTTGGTGGTGATAATGGGCTGTCAGAGTGGTGGGTTTGTTGAATGAATGGAGAAAAAACTATACTTTCCGGTTTTCAGCCTTTTGTTACATTATATGTTTCTAGGGCTACTTTGAATGAAACAAGTTAAAGCATGTGTAATGCCATGGTTGCTAATGATCTAATTTTTTTTTTTTTAAATTGGCTAGCAAGGTGTGATATTAAGACATCCCATGTCATTTAAAGATCGAATTAATGCCACCTGCTTTTTATGATGTAAAACCCAAAACATTATGTATTACTCCACACTTCACAGCTTTCAGAACAAAAAGTAGTTTGCAGTGCGCTGTATACCCGTGGCATATTTGATGGTACAACTTTGATCAATTGTTTCAAAAACCAGTTGAAACAGGAAGAGACTTCATCAGAAAGTAAAGAACCAGTAGAAGCAGCGCAGACGAATTTTAACTTTCCTGAGGATGTCCTCTTTGGCTTGGAAGAAGAGGAAGAAGATGCTAAGAGCATCAAAAACACCCACAAGCAGACTGGCTGGGCAGCTAATCTACTAAAGCAGTGGCTGGCCAAAAATGGCAAGGATCCTAGTTTTGAATTGGTGCCAGTAACTGAACTCAATGATATTTTAAGAGAGTTTTATTACACAATAAGGAACCATGATGGAAATACCTACAGTGTGGCAAGTTATAAGTCCATGCGTGCTGGCTTGAACCGGCACCTTAAAATGCCACCATATAATCGTCAGATTTGCCTAATGAAGGACAAGGAGTTTGCTAGTGCAAACATGGTGTTTGTGAGTGTGTTGAAGATGCTGCGCGTGCAGGGGAAGGATGAAACTCACCACCACCCTCCCATAGCTGCTGAGGACCTGCGTAAGATTAAGCAGTCTGGAGTGCTGGGGTTGCATAGTCCCCTGGCTTTGGTCAACAAGGTGTGGTTTGATTTGCAATTGCATTTTGCCAAACGAGGGAGGGAAATCTTACGAGATTTGGCTCCAGATGCCTTTGTTCTTGAGAAGGACAAGAGTGGGCGTCGGTATGCTATGTTTAGATGTCCTGGCAAAGGGAAAAATGCAGAAGATCCCCATAAAATGGGGAAAATGTATGATATGCCAGGGGACCCAAACTGTCCTGTTTTTTCCTTGGAGCTTTATTTGTCTAAGTTGCCTCCTGAGCCCCCTGCTTTTTACCTGCATCCTTTAAAGCTAACTCTAGAGCAGATGCGAGAGCAGCCTGTCTGGTACAAACGGGAGCCTATGGGAGTAAACTACTTAGGTACTATGATGCCCAGAATAAGCGTGGCAGCCAGGCTGTCCCAACGGTATACCAATCATTCTCTCAGAACTACCACCATCCAGCTACTATGTGAAGCAGGACTGGGGCCTAGAGAGATCATGGCAGTGACAGGCCATCGCTCTGAGTCTGCTATTAGACATTACTGGGGAGCTGCAGAAATTCGCTACAGAGCTTGGTCCGATATAATGGAGAATCCCCCCAGTTACCTATATAACACTATGCCAAATGAAGTGATACGAGAGCCAGCATCTGGTGCCTCTACTTCTTCCATAAATCATGCCATTTTAGAGCAAAACAAAATGTCTTTATTTCCTAAGAAACCTATTGCACCAGCCAGCAACCATGTGATACCCAGCTCTAACTCTGTGACTTTAATCTCTGGGGGATGTATGACTCTGAGCTCTAAAAGCCACATCATGTTGAACCACAGCTCTTCCAAGGTGCTGGTTCCTAAGGACATAACTAGTGTGTCTCTAACTGCCAACCATCTTCAAGGATGTTGTAATGAACCTGTCTTTATAAACCGTGTGCTAAAACAAGAACCAATGACTTGACACTACTGTAACTGGAACTGATTTTAAGATTCATTGCTATTATCAAAAAAGGAAAAGTTCTCATATTGCTTTACTTTATTTTTGGTCTTAGGCTACTAAGGACATTTCTTACTGCTTAGTTCAGGAAGAAGTATCCTGGTTGCCCCCCAAAGTGAGCTGCAGAATAGAAGTTATGAAAGCAGGGCTTGGAGTCTGGCGGACCTTTAACAGCAGCAGGGACTCTAGTGGCCAAGCAGAGCCATTTTAAATAATGCAGGATTGGTATTGATTTCCACTTAACTGAAGGCATAAACTTTCTTCAATCACTGTATGACTTTATATCTTGCAGTTGTGGAGAGGTGTCTTTATTGTGAAACCATCTGGTGCCTGTTGCCCCTGATGTAGCATTTTATGGATACTTGATAATGAAGCTTCACAGGGAGAGGCAAAATAAGAGGAGTAGATACAAATACATTACAGCACATACACATGCATTAACACACAAGCAGTTGTTTGATCACCTCCTCTCCTTGTGCCTGAATTGCCTTCATTCCTAGTAAGATAAGAACTGGGACCAGTAGCCTAACAAAGAAGGGGGAGTAGGAGCAGGGCCCCTGACCTCTGCACTTACTTAGAGGACCCAGAATTGTCCCCCAGGAGTCTTTGCTATGCAGGTGTAGCCCTGTGCTGCCCAGCCCTACACTCCCTAGTATGTGGGGGAGCAGAATGGTTCCCTCCTTTCCACCCCCAGGATTTTTGCCACAGAGGCTAGGGACAGAAGTTACACACAAACCGGTTTAAGTGATCAGAAACTGGTTTAAACCTGTAGCAGAACAGACGTTCAGTGTACACAACCCAGTTTCAAAATGGCTGAAACTGGTTTAAGATAAATCTGCTTGTATGTAGTATCAGACTTAACTGATTTAAGTCAAATCAGTTTCTGAAACTTCTGGACCAGACCCCTTCCTGGTTTTAGTTAAATGAGCCCCCCAGCATCCCAGCATGCTTTGCAGCCCTGGGCTATGCTGTCTGCTCCAGACAACAGGGTTGGCCCTGCCCTTCTGTACCCTGCAGTGAGGGCTAGCTGGCGAATCTAACTGCATCTTCCCTACTCTTCTCCATGGTAAATTCCTTTCTGAGGAATAATTCTGAAACTTGCAGGAAGACTTGTCTCAGGCCATTTTTTCAACAGTGGCTAGAGATTATTTCTTCTCGCCACAGCAGACTACAGACTAATTAGAAATGCAGCTGGGTCCTTCTGACTACATGAAAATTGAAAGGACTAGTTTATTATACCCTGACCAGTGAGTTTATTACTTAGAAGAAGTAATTACAAAAGACAGTCAAGTTCCTCTTGAAACCCAGGGGAAGAGCCAGGTCCGCCTGCTCATCCAGCTGGGCAGAGGGGGGAAGGTTGTATGTGTGTGCCTGGCTAGGGGCAGGGGCGGCAGAGGCGACCTGAGTGTGGGAACAAGCCCTGCACCTGGCAAGCAGCATGAGGAACCTGCAGCTGGCAGAGGAGGCAGCACAGGGCAACCTTGCATGAAGCAGCTCTGCAGCGAGGCTGAAAAGGCAGAGCTTAGGTGCACACGGGGGACTGGCCATGTGGGATGAGCTATTTGTACACACAGCTGCCTGGGCCAGCTTGAAGGTGCTGGCAGCTCAGAGCCTGGCAGCCACCCGCTGTAAGGGCTCATGTGCCTGCTGCTCTGTACCCCCTGCATGGTGCCTGCTCATCAATGGGGTACAGTGGCGGTGGCTGCAGGCACATAAGCCCTGTGGTGGGCAGCTGCCAGGCTCTGGAACCACCAGCACCTCCAAGTCAGCTTGGGCAGGGGGCATGGCAGCGAGCACACAAGCCCCCACAGCACATAGTTGCTGGGCTCCAGGCCCACTGGTGCCTCTGAACTGACCCGGGCAGTTGTGGACACGAAGGGCTTGTCCCACACAGCCAGTCCGGCTGCCAAGGCACCCACCCACAGCTGCAGTGGCATTGACTCTGTGCCGCTGCCCAGCCAGCTGCTGTCCATGCACACTGGGGCCCCCAGGACTCCCAAGGCATGCACCTTGCTCTGCCACTTTAGCCTCACCATGGAGCTGCTTCACGCCCAGGCTGCCCTATGCCACCTCCCCTGCCAGCTGCTGGCCGGGCGCAGGAATCGCTCCTGCTCTCTGCCACACTCGGGTTGCCACTGCCACCCCTGTCCCCAACAGGGCACACATACCCCCTTCCTCCTCTGCCCAGCTGGATGAGCGGGCAGATCCGGCTCTTCCCCTGGGTTTCAAAAGGAACTTTGACTGTCTTCTGTTTAACTTGCAAGTACAGGCAGTCCTCGGACTTACAACACAATTGGTTTCTGAAAACTGCGTCTTAAGTCAAAACGTTGCAACTGGGAACCAATTTTCTCATAAGAAACAATGTGATAAATGGGGGATTGGTTCCTGAACCAAGGCCTGATACCCTATTTTCACCAAAAATACCCCCAGAATTTTGTACTCGATCAATTATAGATGAGTAATATAGCTACATTAATGTATTTATATTGTAAATAGCATCATATTGATTTGGAAGGGCTTCTTTGAGGTGACTTTGCTGGACTTTTTGAAGTGCTCTTGGTTGGACTTTTTGAAGGGTTCTTGGCTGGATTCTTCTCAGGAGTCTGGCTGCAGTTTTTTCTGGAGTCTTGTCTGGTTTCTTAAAGAAAGTGTCCAAGGAAGTTTGGACAGATGTTCTCGAGCGAGATGAGCGGCGCAGCGAACTTGTTCACTGGCGTGGCATCGCATCAGATCAAGCATTGTAAAGTTGAAACTGACGTCATAAAGTTGAAACAGGGTCTCAATTTAAAAACATTGTAAGTGCGAAATGTTGTAACTCCAAACGTTGTTAAGTCGAGGACTGCCTGTAATAAACTCACTGGTCAGGCATGTGGCATGGGGCTGCACCTGCAAGCGAAGACTTTGGGAGGTAGGGGGCGTTCTGGTGTTCCTGCTGTGGCCAGTGTGCAGCAAGCTTGTTCCTCAGCTGTAGCAGCCTGTGTTAATACTACTATAGCAACTGCTGCAAGAGTGTGGGGAGCTGCTCTGCAATGTGGAGTGAGGAAAATGTGTTCTCATAGGAGATGGTCAGGCAACAGAATTGCTCCATTAGAAATGAATAGGTTGAGTTGATATATTGTTCCCATGCATGTCTTGTAGTTTTGAACATACCATTTCCCTGTGTCCCCTGATTTCCATCACTTTTTTTGTCCCTGATGAAGAGGTTTCTCTTGTAGTTGACAGGAAGGTTTATGAACTGTTAACTTTGTCAACATTTGATGCTTGTGTTTTCTCCCTTTTTGAGATTTAACTGTACCATTTGTGCAACTGTGTGAAAGCACTTGTATCAATGCAGTAATATTGCCTCAGATTCTTTCACCAAAAGGAAGTATATATCTTGTTTTCTTCCAACTTTTCGCCTGACCAAAATAAGGCTTTTCTGCTTTGCCTCCATTCCACATCTGGGGCTGCTGTTGAGAAGTGTACCTGCTCAGTACACACCGTATCCAGGAAATGAGGCTGTATAGATACTTCAGGGCAGCCCTGAGTGCATCACGGAGGTGCTGGACAGTGTGCTCAGGCAGTCCACTCTAAGATGGCTGTATGTTTAATTTCGTTTCTGAGGTTTGGTATGCACTAAAGAGGAGCTAGTGGACAGGGCTTGCTTCTTGGTGGTGGTTCTGGAAATAGCAACAGAGTCAATATGGACAAATCCTCTAGTTATAGTTACACTCCAGATTTAGTTTAGGTATCACTGCTTGCTTTGCAGCGGGCTGGTCTATTACTATATTCACAAAGAAGTAGCTTCTTACAGACTAGAAATTTGTCACATGTGAGTGAATATGTTAAAAAAAATAATCAATGCTTATTTCAGTGCTATTTAGGAAATGGAAGGAGCATAGACATTAATTTTTAATGAGCCACACTGGACAATTTAGCGAACAACTTTTTGCACTCTCCTCTACCCTATCTCAGGAACTTGATCAAAGGGACACTCAACAATTTAAATAGTATTTCTTCCTGAAAAAACATTTCTAGCGTGTCGTAGAACATTTTAAATTATTGTAAGTAAAAACAAGAGGTGGTGTTTTCCCTCAATGTTTCTGTTCTGTGTAGCTCTCATACCTACTCAATCAATTGCATATGTTGATTTCCAATAGGACACAGAGGTATTTTAAGAAATATGAGACAGTGCTTTGAAGCCACAGAAAAAGCAAGATGCTTCAGAGAGAAGAGTATTTAAAACGACTGCTGAAGGACATTTTTGCTGAATTAAATAATTGGATTAATTTTTGCCCTTTGAAGTGTGCAGGTTTTTGTTGGGGGGGTGGTTAATGAAACTTTGACCATCCTGCTAAGAACTTCACTGGGCAAATCTGATTCATTTGGAACGGTTTAAAATAGCTCTATGGTGGATATTATCAAAAAAGAAAACCCATTATATTAAATCCCTAATTCAAAAGAGGTCTTTTCTTGCTAGAAAAGATGCTGGATATCAAATCAGTTACTATAAAAAGGTCTGATCAAAAGAAGGGTAGGTGCCTGGAATTTTTGAGTTCTAATCCTGACTCCCCAAGGCTTCTTTCGTGCCTTTGGACAAGTCATTATAGTCACTAGGTCAGTTTCCCAGTCCATAATATAGGTGTAATATGTTCCATTTTCTTATGGAACGTGAGACAGTATAACAGTTTGAAAAGTGCATTAAAGAATAAAAAGGGCCATATCAATCTTTGATTTTATGTATAACAGTTATTTCGCAGGCCACCATTTAAATAATGATGGTCCTGTCCCTTTGGTTGCTTGCCAAATAAATTCGTGTTAAATTAGTTCAGAATCGCAGTCCACATTCCAGTTAGTTACAGGGTTACATTTGCGACATTATTGGCTCTGTATAAAGACAGTCATAGAATCAGGATTATAATTTTACTGCAGGATGAAGCAAATCAAGCTGGGGTGTTAGGGAAAGCAGTTCTATCTATTAGCTATACATGGGGAAATCTGAAAATTGAGGAACACTATAACCTCTTATAATAGAAGGAAATTGTGCAGTAGTCTAAGGAATTTTAGTGTCAAAAAAGATCTTAAAACAGGGGTTCCTAAAAACATGATTCTGATGGCTTGAATGGTGAATTGCTTTTTTTGAAAACTTCTTCCAAGTTTTTACTAATATGAAAATATCTGTATAGCACTTTTCATACCGTCATGTATGCTAATATAGAAAACAGAATTTTCTCATCCATATCTCAGGTAGTTCTTGGTTTTTTGTTGCAACTTGCTGTAGTTGAATGTTATCCAGCAGAAACAGTGCTGTTGCCATGCATTTTCCTCTCTAGCCTCTTTGCTGCTTATTGTGTTCATACTGCCCACATGCCCTGCTCTGGTCTTTTGTGCTACTTCCTGTACAGGCATACTGCAAAGCCAGTGGTTTCACACTCAAATTTATGTGGAAATTTAAAGAGAGAGAGGAAAAAATTGGACTCTTGTTGCAACTCTGGGTATCTTGTTCCTTTGGGACAGATTTTTAGTACCTGATTTGTAAAAACTAAATTTTTCGATCTTACCTATTGTCAGCATAAATTTGACGTTTGCTGCTCTGAAGCTATTGACTGCAGTATGACTAAGGGTATTTACCTTACTTAGTATGGGGAAAAAATTGAAGTGGATAATGTCGTTACTGGTTTAGAACAAGAGTAAATGTGTTTGAAGGCGCTTAGGCCATTGCTAAATAATAGTAGAAAAGTTAATTTATTTCAATCCTGTCAGAGCTGAATCAATAATCTCCACCCTACTAAAGAGTTTAAACATGTACCACCAAAGGCAGAAAATATGAAGCTTCTGAGGCAGGATTACTCAAGTTATGTACAAAGTACATAAGAGCATTTTACTTATAATGTAAATTCAATTATGATAGAAGTGAAGAATAAGTACATTTGATTTCCACCCAGTTACTTGTGGCAAACGTGTCATCATAGAAGCTGTCAAAATTGACGTTAATCAGATTACCTGTTAGTAGTGCCAACGTTTATCTCAAGGAGGGTGGAGTCTGAACCTACTTTTTTCCCCTCTCATGCTTTAATTATAAAAAGAGGATCTTGGTCTCCAGACCTGTAAAGTTGATGCTCAAAATTCATTTTAAAATTTGAATATGACAGATGCATTTAAAGGGACTGATAATTCTTTTTGTCCAAAGAACTGGTTCTTCAAGCTTCATTCAGGTTGCAAGAAGCAGCACTGAGCCTTTACTGACTCTGTTAAGGACTAAGATCCATCCTAGGGTGGCCGTGACTCAGCAGGACTTCTCAAAATAGCATGGGAATTGACCATGTTCTCTCTATTGTACAATCATCAGATATTTTTTTCATGCAGAAATTAATGGTTTGCTGTCAGAAGCCAATGGAAGCTTTTACCATAAAGAGCTTCCCTGCCCTGATCTCCCTCAAGTAGAGACTAAGAAAGTCTGCTCCCAAGGGAGAACCATTGTCTCTAGTATTTCGTAGGGAGTCAGCCTAACTCCTCACAACGGGCTGAGATATTTGATTCTTCTCATTACTATGAAAATAATCTGTTTCTGCTTAAAGAAACTATAATCTCTGGTGTATGAAATCTAGAAAATCAATTTTTGTCATTGCGTGCACTTTTTTCTAATTCTCTCACACCTTTCTCACTGCCATCCTGCTCTGCCCCGCCTCCTGGAATTATAATAGTCTAAAATGCCGAATTTCTGAGGATCTTGGTTGAAATTATCATAGTTACTTGTTCTAGTGTAGCATGTCTGTCTTTCTGTGCTGCACTCATGCTTCCCCAATGTGTATATACTTAATCAGTTCAGCATAACCAGAGCTACCAGTAAGCAGCAAGTGTTCCAAGGGGCTTCACCTTGAAGCTGATCTAGTTCTCTTCCAGCCCTTCCATGTGCGTGCTTGCTTGGTCACTCACTCACTTCTCACCCCAAAAGAAAATATGGAGAGAGGAGAGAAGAAAGCCTATTAAATTTGTTTAGGTCCTTTGTTAAATTCTCTTAACGTTTATCTTCTCTACACACAAAGCTATAGAAAGGATTGCTCTTATTATCCAGTCACTGTTCCTTGCTCACAGCCCTCCCAGTGCCTCAAGTCCTAAAAGTGTGATTTTTTTTTGAAGATATGGCAGGCACTTTTTACCATATTTAGAGGTGTATATTATTGGTTGGTTATATGGAGACAAATGCTTTTTTTAAAATTACATTGCTAATGTTTACAATGTTTTGGGAAATATATATTTTTTGTGAATCCCAGTACATATACTAGATTTATATATAATATATGTAATGTATTATATATAAACATACAACTATAGCATATAGAGTAAATTTATTATATTGTTTTTTTATTATAAGGATGAAAGACGTGATTAAGTTATAAGTGAACAAACTTGAATAGTTGCATTAAAAATTATGGGATAAAATCTTCATCTGTTTTAAGGGTGGGCACCCTTGTGTCAGTTGAGCACTTTAATTTCTCCTAGCCTGCGGTGTATCTTAGTCTTCCGAGTCCATGTCTTTCTTATCTGTGCGTTGTATTTCTTTTAACTAACATGATGAAAAATACTGGCCCGTTTCATTTCCCATTGTTTCCAACACTACTTGATTTGTTTGGGTATTTAATAAAGCTTTATGGAGGCCATGTTGCTGGCAGTTCTAAATTCACTTGATAACATGTTAATAAATAAAATATATTTACAACCTTTATCCCCTTCCCTTCACTGAGACAGAACTTTGTGAATGTAGAGCCTGTTGGGTAAACAATGTGATTAGAGTGGATATATCAGTTTTAAAGATTTATAAGCAGCTTTCAGTTTCATATATTGTTGAACATTACAGGTAAACGTGTTTTCTTGCATTTCATGTTTTTTTCACTGAAAATAAACATGTATATTTATGTATGTAAAACAAGACAGTTGGATTGTATGTCTTTGATATTGGATTTCTGTTTGTGTTGCTAAAATTCAGTTAGTTCTAACCTGTAAGGTGGAACCTTTACTTGTGATCAAGTCTACATCTAAGATTTAGAAACTGGGGAGCACAACCTGTACTAACCTGGACCCAATCCTATATGAGTCCTGCCCTATTCAACAGTATGCAGTGCTATTGGATAAAGTGGTTCTCTTTTTAAAACTCCTAAATTTAAAATGACACCTCTTCCCAAGACCATCTCTGTGCTTTATGAACTACCCCAATTACTGACAGCAATTTTCAACAACAGGCAAACTTACTAATGTTTATACAGCTGATTTCAAGCTAGACATTCATCCCGTTGTTCTATTGTGTAAGTCATTGGTAATAGGTACAAATGGGCTGCATTAAATTTAAATTAAACCTATCGGGGGGGGGGATATATATATGAGAGAGGTTTAAATTAATTTAGTATGTGTGTGTGTATATGTGTGTATAGATCCCATTGGTTCAGTACTGGGATCTTTCATAATTCATAGTACCCTTTCTATATTATTATTTATCTTTTTTTGGAAATGATAGCTTTTGAGAGAGCAAAGTAAATGTTTCACCTTACAAGAGTGCCAGACACTAAATAGGGATGTATGTGCATGTGTGTATTATATACCCTTTTAACTACGCTATTCAGAAAAAGCCAAGCCACAGCAGGCAGTGAGAGAAACTGTTTTGAAGCATGGTCAGTGGCTTTTTCCTTAACATTTTCTTGTTGGAGTTAAAATTAAGCCAAAGATCTTACTTTTAGGTTCTAGTAAATTTTATAATTGTGGGATAATGAAGAATCTTAAACCTATTGAAGTAGAGCCAACTTATGCTATTTGCAGTAATGTAATGAAAGGGTATATAATAAATAGGGGTGTATTAAAACTGGTTATTCTGCTGGTCCCTCTTTCTTTGATCCTTTTGTTCTTGCTGCTTTGTTCCTGTTTTGAACAAAGTAATAAGCAGTTCTAAATGAGAGTAAGGGGAACATTGTAGTCTCTTCCTAAAGATAATACAGAAAAAGTCTTTTGCTAGAATATGTGCTCTGTCTGTGTACATCTGCCCTGTGGTAGCAAGTATTTCAGCCATGTGAAATTCTACTTGCCTGGAGTACCAGACAAATAACCTATTAGCTTTTTCATTATGATCATTTTCATCTTTGTGTATGTAAGGAATGGCAAATAGATCTGATATTTGGGTTGGTAAATTTTCATGACAGTTTTGCAAGGCTGGAATATTAAATAGCATTTGCTACGTGTTAAATGGTGCTGTTTGTTTATGTTGAGGGGTGGGTGGGTGTGTGTGTGTAGCCTGAAATGATGAGTTCCATACACAGATAAGAAGGGATTCAGTACCAGACTCCAAAACATGGTACATAAGCAGAGTACACCCAGTTTTAACCCCCCCCCCCCCAATATTTTAAATGTGATTTTGCTATTATATAACGCCTTGGTGCGTCTTGTATGATTGTGATGTTATAATGCTGCACAACTGTGTCTGTTTTAGAGCACTCTGAATTTATTTAATCTCTTTTTTTGTGCTTGTAGGAACTGCTAACAGCAACAATAATAATTGTCTTTATACTGTGGGCCTGCCACAGCTAGCCTTTAGACTCTGAATCTTTTCTAGTCTGGAATTAATTTTCAGTTTTGTATTGTAAATTGTTTTCAATTTTTTTAATTTTATATTTAAACTTTGTTTAAAAAAAAAAAAGAAGCAGGTGGCATTACATTACATTAATAACAGTGCATTGTTACTTTGATGTGATTAGTGGACCATGGCGTTATATAATACCAAAACAGATTTAAAACCGAGCATAGTATATTATTTACAATTTGAGCACCCAGTTAACCTCCAGTGTTTTGATGCATACCATGCCAAAATACTGACGGTTTTTCAGTGATAAAGATTATACTATGTGTAGCTTGGATTTTTCTCAAAAAAAAAAGGTATTTGCTATTAATATTTATTATACATCTCCTCGTGTTGATTATTACAGTTGTAGCTGTCTTGATCAAACAGGCAGCTACCACACCATTTAACCTTAAATTTCTTTTATCTAATTCTTTGCCTATAAAGATTCCCCTGCCCCCTCCAAAAAAAAAGTTGCTGCCTTTTTTTTCTTTTTTTTTCTTTTGGTTTTTTTTTTTGTTTTTGTTTTTGTTTTTTTTTGTTTGTTTGTTTGTTGTTTTTTTTTAGATTGTTAATAACTCATTCATAGTAATTGTAGTCTGAAAAAGCTGCTGGTGGAGAGCTGAGAGTCCGTCTTCCCCTTCAGCGCATTTTCCAGAGAGCATCAGACAGAATGTCCAAAACTTACATAAAGTTCTAGCTTTGTCATAACCAGTTCTACTGTCTCCAAATGCCAAGGGATGGGGGAGGAGTAACTTCAGAATCAGTGAAGCACCTGAAGTTGCTTTTCATTGTGTTGTGGGACTTGGATACACGTCTTTCAGAAAAATTGCCAATTTTTGAAGTATTATTAACCCTTACCCAAATTTTACTGAAGATAAATGTTATCGCAGCCTCCCAAAATAAAGGAATTTCATTACCAGTTCAGGTTAATGTAACTGTAAACTTTTAACAAGTTAGCTTCAGGCACCCTAATTCCACAAAAAGTTGTTCTTTCTTAAAATGTGTAGTGTATTCTTGTCTTCTATCACCATTTGTGTGGCACTATTTCCAGAAAGTCTCCAAATATCTCTCTACTCTTGCTTTTATTTAGTACCACCCTTCCCAAGGCCTATCCTGTTGGTCGGTGCAAGTGATTGTCATTGCTGCAGTTTTCTTTTTAAAAAGAAATGTTCAGCTAAAATTGGGGGAGGCAGGGGATTTCGTCATTCTTTTATTTGGAGGTGTACAAAATTTTGAGCACAAACCCCTTGTTATTGAGCCTTTTGTAGTTCACACTTAAAATCTAACTTTTTTCACTACAGTCACCTGTTTAGAGATTCTTGAGCTAGAAGACAGTAAGCATGTTTCCAGCAAATGTAATCTCTGAAAATGGATTTAAAGAACAGCCAGTGCCACAGATCCCTTTTTAGTAAAAGAGCTGTCTTCAGCAGAAGCCTCAAGACTGCCAACTTTTAAATATAAATATTAAAAAATTTTGTATTTTCAAATACAGTTTATACCTGCTTTTCATTATGCGCCTTTTAAAGCACTGCATTGAACCTTATAAGTTTAGACTGTCTTTAATGGAGGCTCTGAATTAAATCCATAAAACCAGAATTGCCAAGTTTTGTTCATGAGTCTGAAGATCTTCTGGACTTTGTACTTTTTTTTCTTCCTCTAGTCCTGCCTCATGTCTTCCCCTTTGTCTACTCTGATCTTGCTGGTCATATGAAAAAGCTGTTGTCAGTATGCTCTTCTTCCTTTACACACTGCTCTGCCTGCAACACCTGGCAAGCCAGCTGAGCAGAGGCCCAGGTCCCATAGATATGCATACCACTTTATAGACATAAGGTGGCACTGGAAGGGAAGTTTAGGTAGCTCTTCACTGCTAAAGAAATGAATTTTTAAGAGGGATTTACATAAATAAAGTACTGCCTCCTGGGTGTGTAGTTTCTTCTCACTCCACTTCGCCATGCATTACAAATAAAATGGGCAAGGCTGAATGAGAAAACTAGTGCTAGCATGGAGCACTTGCACAATATAGTTGGTCAGAGAAGGTGATCGTTACTGGGTTTCATCTTCAGCCTCTTATTTTTCTCCTGCTTCTCCCTTTTATTTCTTCCTCTACCTTTACGTTCCTTCTCTTTTTATTTTCCCTTTACTTTTATTATCCTGTCTTGCCTCTTTGTCTTCTTGCTTGCCCATACTTCTCCTATGCAGTTCCACCTGGCATTACTAATATTGTTCAAATGACTCCACAGTAGACCTCGAAGGAAAACTTACTAGTCTGGAGAGCTTCACTTTGCCATGAATTGATTTATTTCACCACACCAATTTGAAAAAGCAAACATATAAACTGTCTGAATAAGACCTGGAAAAGACAGTATAAAGATTACTTTCCACAAGGCTTTTATTTTGCTTACTGAATCCCTGTAATTGTTTTTTAAAAGAAGTCATATTCAAGAAGACCTTTTATATTAATTTTAAGGACATAACATATTGTCAGTTAAGTTCATAAACTAGGAAAAGGTTCCTTTAAATAGAAATTGAGAAAATGTTAACCGTACTAGTATAAAACGATTATTATAATCAGCCAAAATCAAATGTTTTCTTCTAAACTCTGTGGAAAGGGCATTATTACAGAAGCAAATATAGGACCATTAGATATTAAAAGATACCAAGTTCTCATGATGTAAAATGTCTGAGTAGACCATAGAAACACAAATTTCAAAAAGTGCCAGTTATAATTTGAATAGTTCATTTCTGTTCTGTTTTGTTGTGAAGATGAATAGGCAGCAGTGCTTTCGGAGAGGGATTCAAGAAAGTAGATGTAGCAGAGTGGATCTGTTGCTGTTAAAGAAGACCATAAAGCTTTTCAAGTTCGGTCACTTTTAGCTTTGATGCTCATGGGGTCTCACATAGAGTGTTTCCTTTATTCTGTTATATGCCACAGATCACAGTGATCCAGGTCCCCTTACCCACTTCTTATTCAAAACACATTCCTTCAATTAAAAAGGTGGAGGGTGGGGTCAAGTAATACAAGATATTTCCTTGAAAAAACAGGAAAATATTTCTTCTCCCCCAAGAACTTGGCCACGATAGTCTGGTTTGAAGTAGTCAAAGTTCCTTACAGTCTCTCCATCCCATTCCTATCACATTGTAAAAGTGACGATCCTCCTTGAACGATTGACCAACTGGCCATTCCATTTGTGAAAATATCCTATTTTGTATTAGGCAGAAGGTTTCGTCATTTGTGAAGAAATTACACTTCACTTTACAAAAGCAGTATGAATTGGCGCTTAGATAGCTGATTCCTCAAATCTTATGAGTTAGTGCTTGGATATCTGATTCCTTATATGTTCTATATTGCTTATTTTTTCTGGATTCAGGAACTCTGCAAGAACCTGGAAATTTTATGCCACCTAGGTAGAGTTAAGTAATACTTCACCGCCGTCCTCCCTCTCTCCCTCCCCCTCCACTTGTCAACTCAGTTTAGCAACTCCTGCTTTAGAGGATCACATACAAACTGGAGTGGTATAGACAACAGGTGTGTATGGCACACCATACCTGAGCGCTCAGTAAAAGGGACCAATAGAAGGGAGGCAGGGGGAGTTGAGTTTCTGGTGGTGTGGAATGGGGGACAGGATGCTGTGGCAAGAGGATATGTCAGGTGTCATCACCATGAACCAAGTTAATTTACCTGTGGCACTGCAGGTGCCACCAAATTCTGGGCTTTGGAGAGTTATTCGCAATATAAAACCAGTAGTTGTGAGGCCAGGGAAGGGTCCTGGCAGTGACACATCTCGTAGCAGCATTTTGTTCCCGTTCTGTTCCGTATGGCCAGAGACTCAAGCCCCCTTGTCTCGACTCCAGTGCCCAGAGTACAAACTTTTATCAGGTACACCTTTGGGGACATTTGAGGAAAGGGAAGAGCTCAACTTGTGGCACGCCAGTACAAAAGGTTGGTCACCACTCACTGCTCTAAAGAATCAAAATCCTGATCCTGGTAACAACAGACAATAACGGACACTCATCACTTCAGGTGAGACCGTAGACAGGCAACTGTGGTGCTAAACTCTTTTTTTGGTCTTTCCTTTGAGGGAAATGATCTTTTGGGATATTCTGCACAAGACTAAAAGGTGTAACCAAAAGTTTGTCCAGGTGCTATACAACTATACAGTTGGTCCATTAAAAGATACAGTATCACCAAAAAATCCTTGCCTCATACTTTTCCTGGACTGTCACAGCTACAACAACACTCTAGTCCTACTAGATTTGTGAGGAAAAGTTGGAAGAACTGGCATTATTTAGTCTGGAGAAGAGACATCTAAGGGGATTTGATGGCAGTCTTCAGATATTTGAAGGATAATTGTAAAGAGGGGGTGATAGATTGTTTTCTGCACCTGCAGGAAACAGAACAAGAAATAATGGTCTTAAATTGCAACAAGGGAAATTTAGGTTGGATACGAGCAAGAACTTTAACTATGAGGTTGGCTGAAATAGATTACCTGGAGAAATGACATCTGCATCCTAGTTAGTTTTAAAAAATGGGTAAAATAAATAAATAGTTAATGTTTAGATAGGGATGGATGATCCTGCCTTGAACATGGCATTGGCTCCTGAGGTCCCTTCCTGTGATACTATGATTAGAATTTATTCCCAGTTCTGGTCTTTCAAACTCCCCAAATTCAACTTTGCAAGTGTGTTAGCTGAATAGCATAGGTTAAGTTGGCCTCCCAAGACTCTTTCTGTGCTAGTTCCTTTCTCTTCTCTAGAGGTTTATCTAAGGATCTTAAATTCATTAGGGCAGAAGGACTGAAAGAAAATCACTTCAAACTGATAAATCTGTAAACTATATTGGGGTTAAGCATTTTAGTTTTCTTCTTCCTTTGACTCCTTAGTGACTCCCCTTTCTCCTTCCTCTCAGAAAAGAATTAGTTAACAGGGATAATGCATTATCTGCCTTCCATCTCCTCACAGTTGAAGGGAATCTCTTCTCTCTTTCATGCTAATCAAATAATCAGGGGAAAAGTATTGTGTCTAAACCCTCAGATGAGTTGATCAATTCATTTGATAAAGAAAACTCCAGGTGGAAATCCTTCTATTATAAGTCACAGAGCAGAAGAATTCAATGGTCAACAAATCCATTTAGGTACACAGAAATCTGATGGGATTCTAGGTTGCTCTTCCTTTGCCCTCAGCAGAAAAAATTTCTTCCTCAGATTTAGTCTTGGTTCATGTAGGATTTTCACAAAGATGTTAGCAGTAACAGTGGCAGTCTTCAGGGAAAGCAATATCCAGGTCATGCATAAAGAAAACAACTGTGTGTGTGTGTTCTTGTTTGACAGCACTGACTATTTTTCACCTTCTCGGACTTGTTGACATTTCAACTGGCAATACATGAAACTCTGTCCCATACCACTTATTTTATGTTCATTCTTCAATAAAATCAATTATGGTCGCACTTGGCCCATATGTCCCAAAGAAGTTGGGAGTTAGCTTGGTTCCTGAATCCGTAGCTGTTTTAATATACTCCAGAAACATATCTGTATGCCACCTACATAAACCAAGACGATTCAAAAGCTTTCAGGAGGCTTAAAGAACCAGGAGTTCACATCACAGACTACATCTCCAAACGTGTGTGTAGAGATCTCGAAAGATGTACTTTACTGCATTTCCTGTCATGGATAAAAAGGCCTGAATATCCAAGGAAAGCCCTTTGATTCAGAGGCTAGTCATCTCTGTTCTAGCAATACTCTAGAGCAATGGTTTTTCAACCGGTGGTCTGCAGACCCCATGAGGGACCAGCAGACTATCTCTAAGGGTTGGCAGAAATGGGTAAAATAAATAAATGACTGATCAATCAAAAGATGGCTATGATCAATCAAAAGTATGTGACTACTCACACTTTACAATTCACAGGGGTCTGCACCTCCATTCAATTTTTTTTAGAGGTCCACAAATGAAAAAAAGGTTGACGACTCCACTGCTGGAGAGTATTATAGCATTGAGCCTTCATGAAGGTCAAAAAAGTTGTTTTGTTCATTATCTTTAAAAGGGTGATTCCAAATTGCTCCACATCTGTAGGTCAGTTCAACATTATAACATTGTTAAAAACGAAAGTAATAAAAAGACTGTAGAATGCTGTTCACATTTATAGTTGTCTAATTGGCATGCCCTATAAACCTACAGATCCCTATGCAGTTTTTCCCTTTCTCATTGTGAAGTTAATTACATTGGAGACAAACTGAACTGCTTATTCCAATATGTTTTCTGGTGGTTAAAACCACTCTGCCACTGCTCTTGTTTCCTTGTAGCATCACCAAAGCTTCCTATAATTTCTCCGGACAATGTAGTCTGCTGTGACTTTTGTAGTAGAACACTGAGATTCTTATATGGAAAGTCCCACATTAATATACAGTATATAGTAAAAAAAACTCAGTCTTCTACCAGCAGTCTTGTTACTACATCATACCAACATTTTAAAATTATTTAAATAATATTGTATTGCGCACCAATTATTCTGTTCCTTCTGCCCACTCCTTGGGAATTAAATTCCGGTTTCCTTCTGCCCGTTATCATTACACCCTCTCTAAGCAGAGTGCTTCAGTTTTGAGCTGCTTTTTATTTAAAGTTCAGTCTGCACACCTTCTTTGTGTTCCCTGGAGTTGCCTTTGCAAAATGCAGGAGTTTTGTCTTTCAGAGTGGAAAGGTCGCAGGAAGTGATTCTGGAGGTGTCATAGATCTCACACTGGATGATGAAGATGATGGCTCTTCCCAAGGTAAGTTTAAAGGCACACTTTTATCAAGGAGAAAAAATTGCTACTCTTAGTATTTCATCCCATTGATACTGAAGGATAATCCAGAGAAACAAGTACCTACTGCCTTTTGGAGGATTATACATCAGTCTTAGGGAGGGGCAGGGGATGATGACAGGGAAACTATAACAGTGTTATTCTCTGGTGGCACCAGAGCTGCTCAGAACTCTTCATTGCTCTCTCTTAAGGAAGCATGCGTGCACTTACAACTTTTAAACTCAGGTAATTGTGAAAAGATTTGAGCCACAATCTGGAATTATATATAAGGATTGTGTATGGGGGGGATTCCTAGCTTTCAGGAGAATGTCTCTATAATTAAAGATTTTAAATAAATTGCACTTAGCAGGAAACCAGATGCTTAAGCCAGTTAGAATGAACATTTTGAATTGTATGGGACTCAAAGGTATACTGTTTGTTGAAATCTGGTCACTGAAAAGTCAGTTTTCTCGAGACATCTGCACTATTATTGCTACACTAAAAAGATTTTACATAGGGGGTTTTTGGGGACTTTCATCTTACCTTAGTGTGTTTCCCCTCTGTTTTTAGAAAGTATTAAAAATATAGTAGTATTTCCTTGAATAAAAGAGCAGTATTATGTTAGCATCAGAAAGGATTCAAGTGATGGAAAAGTATGGGGCCAAGTGTAATAAAAAATCATGCAACTTCTCTTTGGCTTCATTTACACCAACAAATTCCATAGCTATAATTCATCACCACTGCTGGAAATACTAGAAGCTGTAGCATAGGAGGTTAGAACTTTTTACTGCTGTCATCACTGAATCTTGGTTTTCAATTAAAAAGATAGTTAACACTTGTGCAGTCAAATTAATAAACTAACAAAAATACCAAAGAAGACAAATAGGGTTTGGGGAGACGTTTGTTGTACAGTAGATCAGATGACTGTGACAACCAGCTCTAATATGTTTTTTTACCAGTAAAAGGTAACTTTACACCAAAGAAACACCTAGATAACTTTTTTCACAACTTCTTTCAATCTGGCCATTTGGCTTTACAATCTATTTATTTTGTAAGAGCCCATCTTATCTTCAGTAACTAAAAGGATTATAGGAATCTTCCAAAAGAAAAAAATGGTATATATTTCCAGGCCCAGTTATAAACTACCTTCTGGACTGTATATTAATATATACTCTACCTTCAGGAGCTGCAGAGTCTGTTGTGACTGTTAAAGAGCCCTCCAACTTCATCTTTAGCTCTCTATAATCTGTCTGCAGATTTATTATTACATGCTATAGGTTCTAAGTCCTCTGACACATCTCTTGATTCCTCTTCCAAGTGAAATGATGTTTTCACGAGTGGACAGATGTAGGTGATGCTGGGTTAAAGTTAGAGGTATTTTGTGCTTTTTCTGTAGTTCTTAGGTCATTTACATGTAACAATTAGAATGTAACCGCCCTTTTGAAACGTTCCCCCTTTGAAACAGCTCAAAATGTACATGAGTCTGCAACCTCTGTCTCCTGTTGCTTGCTGTCAGAACTCCTAATGGAACATGTATGCACCTCTCGGGGAAGGCAAAAAAAATTTCTTGTGGTTTTACACTTTCCAATAAGAATATTCCTATAACTCAGGAAGAGTGTAGAAGGAAGTAATTCTTTACTTAAGCAAAAAAAAAAGTTGGCACTTCTTATAGCCTCCCTTTAATACATTCTTCTTATAGCTTATCTTTTGTACAATCAAGACTAGTCTTCAGCAAAAAGATGTTTTTCCCAGTTATCAGGGATAGATCCCTAAGTAGACTCAATTATTGAAAACTCTATTAAGGAGGGTTTCCAATGGTTAGCTGTTGCGTTACAGGTCAGTTTTCTATGCGTTTTCTTAGTTCATCTTACCTATTCATTATACCACATTTATTATTACCCTGTAAAGATGAGACCATAGAGGGAATTGAGTAAGATTGTGAAAGATGAAAATGAATCTTATCAAATGGCAGTCACAAACTTTTAATTGACAAAAGATCGGCCACCTTTTTAAATTTGGTTTATTCAGTGCCAGAACAGATGATGTTTTCTCAAGAGTTCCAGAAATTCTGCCCAAAGTGATCACTTTTTAGTCTAAATGAAATTAAGGAAGTTGTGGAAAGGGCAAAAGACTCAGGTGGGAAGTCACTTCAGTGTTCTGTGCCTTCGTTTCCTTGTGTGTAGAGTGAAGACGGTTACCTATGAAAAATGCTGAAAAAGTGCTAAATATTACTATTTGTTTCCCAGATATGACAGAGAAGATTATCGTGTCTAATTGAAATGACAGTGTATAATTTATCTGCTTACATTATAATCAGCTAATCAAAGTTCTTCATTGCTATTTTAATCTAAATCTGATCAAAGGTGGACACAGGCAGCTGATGGTTATGGTTCATTGATGTCATCCTTACTTAAGGAGTGTGGGGACTATAGCTAAGTGGTTTTCTGTCTGGATCAAATGCTTCATGGTTAGACCTTCCTATAAAGGCTTCTTAATGTAGTAGTTTTGAAACCTATGGAGTTCCAGCCCTGTCTGTTTTGTGACGGGCTGTTTCCTTTAAAAAGGACACAGTAGATGCTTCTCCCTATGAGAGTTGCCTGACCTTGAGTACACTTTCAGTATACCTAGTGTTCTCTGCTGGGAACGTACCAGATGTGAGGAGGACGCTCTGTATTCTGATGAGACCTTCATGGACTGTTTCTGACCCTGAAGTGAGCCCTTGTATCCTCCTAGTAGACAAGTGAGCATCATCCAGTATCCTGTATAGTAGGTAAGCAAAACCAAAGCTTGGCACAGACAGATCTGGTGCCAGCAGTTTCAGCATCAAAGCTGGGTCCAACGTCAATAGCACCAAAGCCACCATAAACACTTCTGTTGTCAGTCCATCGCTAAAGGAGGAGGATGCTGTGAACTAAGATGCAAACAGTCCACCCAGTGGTCTGTGTATGCCCCTAAAGAAGATCCTGTAAATGCTCTGAAGTAAATCTGTTGAGTCCTACATACCACTGAGGGCTAGAGTAAGGAAGAAGTTAGTGGCACATAGGAGCCCATGGGTACCAGTTCCAACTCTAGCAAGGCATTGGTGTCATTGTTCTCCCCTGGACTCCACCTCTGTGATAGACATCAAAAACAGCCAGTGTGTACCATACTGCCTGTCTCTGCCATTACAGACATTGGTACTGAGAGCATCATGCTCTTTTTGCCCCATACCTAAAGAGGATCTGTGCCTCCTCGCTATTGTTGAGGTATACACCCTTGCCATCCTTAGGTAGAAAACTCTTCCCTGAGGTCAGCAGTTGACACCACAGTGAAATCTGCTAGGTTTCCCTAAAGGGCTCAGCTGCCCAGTGGTGTGTCAGACCTGACACGACTGGTCAGTATCCAGCAAACCATCTGTACTTTAGTGATATTCTGTTGTGACCCAGTTGAAATTGACGGTATTCTCTATCAAGAAGTTGGTCTCCATCTCACTTGAAGAGAAAGAGACGACTCTCCCAATCATTGATTCTGGTTCCTGACACCAGAGTAACTGGCATTAATTAACTGGCAGGAAGAACTGGCATTAATTATCACATTATCTCTCATCTTCATTTCCTGATAAAGCAGTATCTTTGGCTTTAGTATCAGCGTGTGATGACTTCAAATTCTTCCAGGAGTTCCTTATGAGGGTTCCTGGGATTCCAGAGACAAAAACATCAGTGATTGACCTGATGAGCTGTTTTGCAACCTTTCAGCTTCTCATCTAGTCAGGATTGTCCTCTCAGTAAATGAGAGACTCAGTAGATACCAAAGATCTTCAACTCCATCCTGCTCATAAGGCCTTTGATTTTCCTTTCTGAATTTATCCAGTCAGTTTCTGCATATCATACTCTACTACAGTCATACTCAGTTTTCTCACATACAGAGGTATCAGATCCCTCAGGGACCTCCTTCATATTTACTCTTTAATTAGAAATATTTCCCCCTCATGAATCTCAACACTATTTTTCTGACACTCATAAAGCATGTCTTTGAAACTTCCCTAATGTTTTGTACACAACTGTATCGTAAAGATGGCCATCGCCTCAGGATGGCAAGCCAGTAATCCCTGAGCCTTCATGCCACCGTCACCTTCCGTATACTTTTAGGACGACAGGATGGTATTGGGACCACATCTCCAATTCGTCCCGAAAGTGGTCTCAGAATTCCACCCAAACCACTTTATCTTGCTGGTTGTCTTCCCAAAACTGCACTCAAGGCTGGGAGAAAAGCTGTGCAGATTCTGGCTATTTCCCAAACGTTGCTATGTCGCATTGATAGTCCTCAGTCTTTCTAGTTGTCTCATTGTCTTTTTTGCACTATTTTCAGGACATTTAAAGGCTAAACCACCTTGCTGGAGAATCTCAGTGGTTCAGCTAATGAATTTCCAGTCATTTCATGAGCTTCTTCCTCCAAACCTGTTCTGTCAGAATATCTACTGCTCGAGGGATGTGCCAACCTCAGAAAACTGCAAAATGGAGCAACCTCAGCAGAATCCTGTTAAATGTTTTGCCCTGGCAGTGCCAACTTTGGGGGAACAGTACTGTAATCATTTTTTTAACTGACTGAAGCTTAAACTCCCTCCTTTCACCATCCTGCAAGTCTGATACAACTGGCTCACCAGAGATAAACACTCAAAGAAAGATCTGCTCTCTTATAGTAATGGATGGGTCTTTGTGATGATATAATCAATGTGGATTCCACATTCCATTTCAATTTTACGTATCCTCAGTAACACAAGCTTTGAATTCAAGGGAACAGAGAAGGGTTACAGCTTGTATCCTCTTATAAAGGAGTAGGAAGCAGCATATGGGGCACATACAGATCAGACAGATCTGCAAGCTAAAAGTCCAGTCTCTCATACAGAGTTGCACTGGCACCTGCAGTGAGATCTCTACAGATTTTTACAACATCTCAAAGAACCCTTGTTAATGGAAGGCTACCATTGTGTCATTTTGTTTTGGTCCGTTAAATTGACAAACAGCAGCAGGCCAGTGCAATGAAGTGGAGGGTGCCAAAACTCTTCATTCTTTTGCTTCAACATGCTGTGAGAGAAGGGTCTGCACCAAAATGACTGCAGTACCTTACACCTCTTGCCACTAGTCCTACTTTAAAAAAAAAATCCCAAAAGAATTTTCACTTGCTTTAAGTATAGACGCCTCAGGCTTTCGATCATAGTGTGAACCTCTATAAGTCAGTTGCCCATCTGTTTCTTACCAGACCTAAGCTTCTCCTTGAAAAACACTATAGCAGAACAAGCTTCAGTGTTTAATAGACTCTGTCATTTTTGGACCTGTCTAGGCTCAGTGGCCAGGACCCAGGTACAGTGGTATCAGTCAGAAAGTGAATTGTTTTTTTTGGCAGAACTTAAACTCTGTTGCAGACTCTGGTTTGTGTTATTCACAAAGGACAAACACCTTTGAAAATTAGGAAATAGCAGTATTAGTAAACACAGCCTTAAAATTTTCAATTTTGTGAAAAGACAGCTGTATCTTGCTTCATTATCCTTCCAACTTAAATACTTCACAACCACAAAAATGAAGCAACATTACAAACATGTTTCTTGTTAGCACTTGTCTTCCTGCAGCAAAAAACAAACAACGCTTATAACAGCATTCTCTGCCAGTGAAACATCCTCAAATATGGTGTGCATTTTAACATCGTCGAGCTTTAACTGAATGTAATCAGGTGCCTTAGGAAAAACAAGTAAGATAATCTTCATATCCTTTAAATGAGAAAACCTGTTTGAAAATCTTTCAGCTCTTGGAAAGATATGTCTGATATTAAACAGTTCCTCCATTGGACACCTCCATAAAGTCATTCCTTTAACTAGGTCACTCCCACAATTCCAACACTCTTAGAGGGTGATATTCATATATCCTTTCCCTAAATTCCTGTATCTGGTATAGATTCCCGTTATCTCCTTATAAACAATTACTCCAAAAGTCTGAAATTTTGTTGTAAGATTCAAACCTGAAATTACAACATGGGAGGAATTTTCCAGCAGAGAGTATCACAACTTTGTTCCTGATTAGCCAGCTGCTGTTTTCTGGTCCTAAGTTCCAAAGAGATGGATCTGTCTGAGCTGGTGTGTGGACCAACAAAACCAAGTGAGAAAATAACGTTCTTTTCCTTTCATAAACCAGCTGATAGGACTGAGACCCACAGGCACTTCAGAATTTGTACATATTGTCAGGAAACATGATGAAAAAAATATGAGAGGAAGGTTGTCTACCATACAGTAGATTTCCTGTTAAACATAGCACTATGTTGGGGCTCTTAAAATGGAATTTCCATTTTCTTATGTTGACAGTACAGCTAAAATAGAGACTATATTGTAAGATGCATAGACTATCCAGAGAGAAATGCAGGCCTCCCAACAAGATTTCAAACCAATGTCATTAGTACTCACATTTGTATATTTTACTTAAGCATAGAGGATAATGTAGAAATCCTCATCGCTCTGGAAATAACTCAAGGATGCGATTATTCAGCTCCCTGCTCTCTGGGTCAGCTGAGGTTTTTTTTTCTCATGCATATAAGCTTGTCCCCCGGTCTAAGAATGGTGAAATCTAAATTAAGTAAGCAAGGGGTTTTAATGTTTCAACAAACATCTGACTCTTCTAAAAAAAAAAAAAAAAAAAAAAAAAAAGGAAATGCTGTCCAGAAATCCAGGTGTCTAGAAACAGAAGAGAAAATGTCATTAAGGGCACATCAGGAAATAGAATTCAATAGTGATAGCAAAGGTGCCTGATTCCTGAGTATGAACCATAACACTGAGATGTGACCGTGTTCTTTTACATGGGAGAACAAGTTGAAGGAAACCGAACTTCATATGAGGGGAGAAACCTATCTATGTTCATAGGAGTTTAGGCAGATAATTAGATAAATGGCAGCCTTTGATTTTATTATCTAAATAGTAGCCTTTAAACTAGTATTCTTTCTGTAGAGTTGACATGTACAAGAAACAAGTAAGCTAAGTGGTAGATAACTTTCCTGATACTGTTACATTGTCAACAAATGTACAAAGAGGAGGCAGATAGCCCATTTATTTCTGGGAACCCATGCATATTATGCTGCCATAGTACATGAAAATATTTGCAGACCATAACCTGCAAGTATGACTTCCATGAACTTACTTTGCCCCTTTTATCCAAGTTGAAGATTGTAGGGAGTAGTGGGAGGTGAAAAATTTAAAAAATATATATATGTGTATGGGTGTATAATTTTCTCTCCCTTTTTTTCTTCCTCTGTTTGCCTAAGAACTTCACGTTAGAACTCAGCTCATATTCCTACCTAGAATGTGCTGTGTATATAGACTGCCATTTAGATCCAAACTGTAAGTTGCTTAAACATTTTAAAAAATAATTGAATTCATAGTAACATTTGAGTCAGAGATTCCATAGGAAGAAATGGGGCTGGAAAGGATTTCCTGAGTCATCAAGTCCAGTTAACTACATCCATATGATCCCATACATAAATTTTTATCAGGCCACACCTTAAAATTAATTTGTTAGCTTTGCACCTAGGAGCCCTAGTCTTTTTTTGTTCAAGTATCAGTGTAGTAGGCGGTATACACGTATGGCAAAAAGGTGGTCCATGTTCAAGTGTTTCTATTGGAAGGCTGTTCCAGATTGGTTGTTCCCCGTTTTCGATAGTTTAAAAAGTTATTCTAGTTTCCAGCCCAATTTTATTCATGACCAGTTCATATAGCTTTGTTCTGTGCCAGGATTGGTCTTTAATTTAAATAGCTCATTCCCCTTCACCGACTCTGATATATCTATACTGTATAAAGCAATCAAGTTGCCTGTCAGCCTTTGCTTTGCTTTGCTCAAAGCAAATCCTTTTAGTATTCTTTACATAAGATGGATTCTTCATTCTCCTGATGGTCATCGAAGCCCTTCTCTGCACCTGTTTTAGTTTAAGTTTATCTTTGTGGCATATGGGTGAGTAGAACATATAGTATTTGAGATAAACGGTCTTACTGGCACCTTGTATAGTGGCATTTAGTTCTTCCCTGTGTCTGCTGAAATTAAGTAATCTGATATGAATCCTAAGGTAATAGTTATCTTTATCATAGATACATTGCATTAGTGGCTCAGTTACTCTTCACTCGAGTCTTTCTCCTCCTCAGTCATTTCCAAAACATAGTAGAATTCCTCGTTAGTCTTTAAATACGTGACCTTGCGTTTTGAGCTATTGAATTTCATCCTGTTCTTATTACTGTAATGCCAAGGTCGTCATCTTCTTCTTTTGTGATAATTCAGTTGTCCTCTGTGTTGGCTGTGCTGCCCAGCGTTGTTTCATCAGCTAGTTCCATTAACACATTTCTGCTTATTGTGTCAACATTAAATAAAGATGTTAAAGAAGATCAATCGCAAAACTAATCCTTTAGGAATTACCACAATTAATTCCTCTCCACCCCAGTTTTTCTGTTTTCAGAACTACCCATCATTGTCTTCCCTTTAGCTAGTTCCTTATCTACATTACAGTTCCTGTACTAATAATGATATTCTGCAGTTTAATAATTTCCCATGTGGTATTGTGTGCAGTATGTTAATGTAGTTGTGGGAGTTGAGTAGATACCCATTCTTTTACCAGACAAAGATGTTCAAATAGCATGGCTCAAGTAACTGATGCTACTGGTAAAACCTATCTTGTTTTTCACTTAACTCCATGTCTGCATTCTTTCCTTCAAACATTGTTCTTATTTTTGCTACTGAGATCAGGCCATAAACAGGTCTGTAGTTGAATTATTGTTTTTGCTTTCTTGGCTTTGTGCTATATTTTCTGTTTTCTAGCTACTCTTATTTGATAAATTTAATAAAAAATCATTGCTCAATAGACTTGGAGTTGCATACGCCCATTGTTACAATGTTCTGTGATAGAGAACAGTAATCTGTCGCAGGTTAACTCCATTAAGCACTGAGTTTTGCTTCCACTGTCAGTATGCTAATTTATGTTTAAACGCATGCACGTTTGGCTGCGGGTGCTGCTAGCTAAACCTGTTGTCTGAAGAGCAGTTGTGGTTTTTCCTCTCCAGGAATAATTTACAACAGAACATTCTTGAATCTGAACTGATCTCTTGATTTATCAATGACACTTGGGACTGCGCAGGAGCACAGTAAGCTCTTCTGCAGTTCTCTGACTTTCTCAAGCAAAGGTTAAGCATTCATAGGTTTTTTGATAAATGTGATGTACATGAAATGGGGATCAGAAAAGTAGTTCCCTTTGTACTTGTTCTTTTTCTAAAAATGTTTTTAACTATTCAGTTTAGGTACTGCAGGTACAAATTCACCTATTTTTCTGGTTTCAGTTTCTTTTATTTATTTGAGAGTTTACCCTTTTCACTTCTGTTACATAACTGCTATTTTTATTGTTCATAACCATTTGTTAATTTTATCATGCTGTATCTAGTTATTCTTACTATCAAAGTGAATTTCTTTTGTAGATTACTATAGCGGTTTTATTTATAAACTAGAATTTGGGTTGAATAAATCTATTTACTTTTAAATTTAATGACTGGGAAACTAAAATTTTAAGAGGCTTAGTTTGATTATTTTAATAAAACTGTGCAATTAATCTGAAGCACGTTGTCACAGAAATACCATCTTTTTACAAGCTGTTGTTTCTAGATAAGACTATTTGAAAAAGATTTGGGTTCTTAGTAATGGGATTTATAGACTTTCATCTCTAGCTCATTGGTTTCAGTACATCCATAACATCTAAATTCCTCACTATAACATGGCTGTCCACTGCCCTTTTTTGTGCAAATATTTAGCAATTTGATACCATTTTTGTAGTGAACTGGTGTAGCCCTCACCAATGGGCTGCCTTTCTGGAGAGAACAAAATAACTTCTTGATTGTGGGGAAATCTTTGGTTTTCTGTGCAAAAAGTTAACGTTTGAAAGTAGTCAAAAGATGTCTTAGGGCATAGACACACAAACAAGTTAGCACTAAGTAAGCAATGGCTTATAGGATGCCAGCCATACCTTGCTGTTATGCGAGGGCTAAGTTAATGAAGGCAGGCACACAGGCAGTTTCTGTGAAATAGTTCCTGTTTTTATGAAATAGATCTTCACCTTTGTTTGCCTTAAAGCACTTTCATTCTAAAACGGGGGCAGACAATTATTTTGGCTGGAGGGCTGCTTAACGAGTTTTGGTGAGGCGTCAAGGGCCGCAAGGGTGGCCCTGCTCCCTAACCCTTGACCTTTGCCACTGCGATCTCTCCCCTTGTCCAGGAAGTACTCCTTTTAGGGGTGGGGGTTTGCTTGTATATTGTGTGTGGAGGGGTAGGAGAGAAGGGTGTGGTTGGGGGGATATGTGTGGGCTGTGGGTATGGTGCAGGGGCAGTTGGAAGAGTGTGGGGGGGTTGGTGTGAGGTGTGTAGGTATGGTGTGGGGGGGTTGAGGTGTATATGTGGGGTGTGTGGTTGGGGAGTGGGGAAAATGACTGTTTCAGTGTCAGAGTGGGACTTTTGGAAGTAGGGGTTTGAGGGGGTGGGGGTGAATATGTGGAGAGGTGGGGGGGTGTGGTTGAGGTGTAGGGTGTATTTAGGGTATGGGTGCATGTCTGTGTATGTGGGGTGTGGGTATGGTGGGGGTCAGGGTGTGGGAGTATGTGTGTGGGATGTATGTGGTTGGGGGGTGTGGGACAGTTTGGTGTGTATGTGGGTATGGAGGGGGTAGGGGTGTTGGGTATGTGTGGGGTGTAGGTGGGTTGGGTGAGTGTGTGTGGGGGCTTCCCCCTGCCTGCTCTTTGTGATGTGGCTCAGCCCAGCCCCTCTGCAGGCGTGGGAGAGGGGAGGGGCTCGGCGCTGCCTGCCTGGCTTGCAGTGCGCTGCAAAGGGCAGGAAAGCAGCTCCTGGCTGGCACCAATAGAAGCCCCTGCGTGAGGGGAGGGGGGCAGGGAGCCGAGTCTGGCATCACGAGCTCTCTTAGTCTCTGTCCCACATCTGCCTGGCAGGGCTGCAGCCGAGCCTGTGCTGGCTCCTGCTGCCGTTGCTTTTCTCTCGGGTGCGTGCCTGGCAGAGCTGCACCAAGTGCACGCTGGCTTCTGCTGCTGCTCCCCCCCTCCTTTCTGTCCCTGCCTGCCCATCAGGACTTTGTGAGCAGCCAAGCTTCTTCGTCCCCGTCCCCCGTTCCCCCCCACCCCTACTCTCTCCTCCATCTACACACGCTCCTGCCCAGCCTGAGCAGGACCAGAGTGAGCTGCAGGCAGAGCCCACCCCGTTCCCCTCAACGCTGTAGCTTCCCCTTCCTACCTGCTGCCCAGAGCGCTGCAGCAGGGACAGGAGGAGGAGTTGCTGGAGGCTGGGGGAGCCCAGCCATTCCCTGGGCAGCAGCAACAGCAGGCACCCTGCTCAGAAGCTTTGCCTGCTGGCGGAGGAGGCTAGGAGCGCAGCATGCCCTGCCCCAGGCAGGACACGGCCCCTGGCAGAGTGCAGCAGGGGTAGCCGCAAGCAGGGCTGGATACAGTATATTGGTGGGTGCCTGCCTGCGGGCCCAATCCAATCAGCTGGTGGGCCGGATGTGGCCCGCGGGCCATTTTTTGCCCACCTGTTCTAAAAGGTTTCCATTCTTCGCTCACTGCTACTTTGTCCTTTGAGTAACATCGCCGAAACCTACTGAGTAGTCCAACTGTAGGAAAATAGTAAGATTGTAAATTCGTAATGTTTTTAATTGCATTTTTGTTCAAGTGGTCTTTAACAGTATTTTTGTACTGCCACAGAACAGCTTCTGAAGGGTACTGCTTAAGACTATTTGCTGTTGGTGTTAAAATTTATTAGGTCAAAACCAAGGTCAGATTTTTTGGTAAGGATTCTCTTTGCTTTGTTTCCTTAGAGCAGCTGTTTTATTTCATTGAAACCTCTTGGTAAGGCCATAAAAATAACTCTGAAGAGTGGAAACACTTTGAGTATTCTTCAGGTTTTGTGTTGGCCTGAAGCTTGAAACTAACAGTTTTTACTACCTTTTAATGGAGTTAATGTAGACCCTTGTCACCTTAAAAAGCATGTTGTTTCCTATCACCATTATGTACTGGTACTTTATTAAGAGCCTAGTACTGATTTTGTCTGATTCTTCGCATTTTAAAATTCTGGATGGGCTGTTGAAATAAGTGCTAGAAGCACACTTGTCAGTCCAGGTCTTTTGGGAGAACCATTAAAGCTTTCCTCGGCACGCTTGTTTATGTGGGGTTTTTGGCACTAGAAAACTCACTTTTTCATTGTAGCTGCCTCTCTCACCCCTCACACATCCCTCCCCCATCTGCTTACAGCATCCAAGACATCTAGGAGCAGATCAGATGTCTCCTCTCTTCCTCATTAGCCTTGTAGATGAAGGAATTGCAATATACTTCATTTTAACTTGCTTTTACTAAAGCCTGTAAGGGTGTTTTACTTGGTATGATTTCTCTGCATCCTCCAGCAGGGCAAGGTAAGCAGCATCTTGATGTAAGGAAGAGCATCATAATTTATATCATTCTTAGAAAAAAAAACATTGGAAGGAATTCTAAAAGAGAAATGCAGTTAAATTAATTTTGGGCTAAAAGGAATGAATTCAGTAGGAGAGAGCATGCATGTCAGCCAGTATTAGGAGTGGGGAAATTCTGAAGCATGATAACAGTTATTCAGCAAAGTACACCATGTCTTTACTGAATTAAAAAATAATGCATAATTGTTGAGTTGTGGAAGAGATTTTTCAGTTGGAGGTGGTTGAAAGATCACTGCTTGAGGTATTTAAACGTTGCAGGAGTAACATGAGTATAGGTTCTAGCCGTGTTGGTCTAAGGACAAAGGCAGACAAGGTTCTTTGGGTAAATCTGATATCTTTTATTAGACCAACTCCAGTAATTGGAAAAAATTCTTCTTTGCAAGCTTTTGGGCACTAACACTCTGTCAGGCTGAGGAAGCATCTGCAGTCGGTCTGTGCTCTTCTTGGATGAAATGAATAGTAAAGAAGCCAGAGGCTTCATGGGTTTTTGGCTCTGAACTGTCAGTGGACTGTCAAGCATTTTGTGGTGATAACAGAATGAAATATTTAGAGTCTCAGATCAGGATGACGAGTCAGGTCCTTAAGAGGATTTTTTTCATAATAGCTTGAAGAATGAAAATATGGAAGAGCCCCCACACTGGCAAGCATAGTGTGAGACTCTTTTTTTTTGCGATTCAAGAGAGGCAGGGAAAGTACCTAGAATGACCCGATGGCTTTTCAGATTCTGTTCGCTACTGTCTACAGTTTCATTCTGTTTTTGAAGCAGATGCCAAAAAGCAGAATCCATCAGGTGTGTCTGGAACGGGCCTATCCACCCAACCCGTGGCTCGCCCCTTGCAGCCTTTGCAGACGGCTCCTCTGCAGCAGACAGGTGTGCCAACAAGTGGACCTTCCCAGACCACCATACATGTACTACCTACAGGTAACTTCCTTTTGGATAGTTCTATGCATGTGGTAATTTGTCTTTTAACATTGTTGGCCATGTGAAAGGCAGCTGGAGAGGCCACTAAAAGGTATAAGTAGCTGTCCAAGGGAGGGGTGTTCAGGTACTAGGTACCCTACCAGCTGCAGGGTTTGAATAACTGAAAGAGCGACACCAGAATAACAAGTCCAACGACTTGCTGTCAGGCCCCTGGCAAACATTACACCTAAGATGTGATTAACCAAGCGTATGTCAAGACTCCAGTGTGCTCCTGAGGCTAGGAGTGCTAGTTAGCGGGTTGTCATTTGTGACTAGGAATACATGGGAGCCCTTGGCTCTTGTGCACTCCTGCAGGTGAGAGCACCAGTCAGCTGACCAGCTTTGCAAGCCGGGTGAACACCAGGCCCCCAGCTTGCTATATGGTGGTGCAGAGGGAGCCTGAGATCACAATCCAAGGCTCCCTCTGCATCAACAATAGCACATGATTTGTGAGATCAGGGATCAGATCCCAATTGTGCTTCCTGCCATGCATGTGTGGCATGGCAGCAGACACAGTTCTTTGGATTGCGGATGACTTTAATAATAGATTCTGTGGCTGCTGTGCAAGTCTTGACACTAAGGCAAGCTTATTCATCTTTACAGCATGACTCAAAGTCAAAAGGATGCAAAGGAAAAATGTCCAGTTAGCCACGAAATTGTTTGATTGCTGAGGGCTCTGCAGAAATCTATCTTGCTGACTCTCCTACTAGCCTGGCTTTCCCACAATAGCACTTGGAATCAGAATTTAACTAGTATTTTGAAGAAGAAGTGCAATTAGTAGTAAAGTGTGTCCATTTTGGAGTGTTTGCAGTCCTGCTAAAATTTTATTCTTTGGCCTCAACTTTACTTTTTGGGGTATCCTATAACGATTGCCTTTTTTTACCTAGAAATTACATGTATTTTGCCATTTCCAAATGTTAAGGAAATGACAAAAATATTTCAGTTTTGCTTAGACCATGATCTGCTATATCCTCTTAATCTCTTCCTAAAAACACATGCAACTAGTTGAGGTTCATAAAGACTGCTATTGCTTTGCTCAGCTCAGTCATTTAAGATGTCTGCATTCTGAAATGGGATCTCATTTTAATCTTTGACTCCAATTTGGGACTACTTCTAACTTCAGTGTGTGATGTCCTTTCTTCCCTGCCCCACCTCTTCCTCCCCTTCCTCCAGCTCCGACAACAGTGAATGTAACCCATCGTCCAGTGACTCAGACTGCTGCAAGGCTCCCTGTACCACGAGCTCCTGCTAACCACCAGGTGGTCTATACTACTCTTCCTGCACCTCCAGCTCCGAATCCTGTGAGAGGAGCTGTCATGCAGAGCCCTGGTTTAAGGCAGGTCAACCCACAGAGTGGAGGTAAGAGTCCCTTTTCATGTACATCTTTGTTCAGTGTATCTTGATAATATCAGATTTGTTTGCTTGGATTTTTTTAACAGTGCCATGCAAAGTTGTGGGATGAATTTTCAGTTTACAAAGACATGAGTGAATCTCGTGCCATTAAGACTATGCTTACTTGAAAGTACCCCTCATGCAAACATGTGGATGAGGGAAGGTTGAACTGGAGTCATTGCAGTCAGTGACACTCCCTTGCATGCACTTTGGGATGATTTGCCCAAACCATTTGTGAGCACGTAATGTAATTAAACATCTGGTTGGCTAGAGATTTCTGTTAAGATACCCTGACTGGGAAATAGGAAATCTTGTATTTCATAGATTTCATAGACATTAGGGCTGGAAGGGACCTCGGAAGATCATCGAGTCCAGCCCCCTGCCCAAAGGGCAGGAAGTCAGCCGGGGTCATAGGATCCCAGCAAGATAAGCATCCAGTTTCATCTTGAAGGTGTTCAATGAAGGCGCTTGAACCACCTCTGGTGGCAGGCTGTTCCAGACCTTGGGGGCTCGGACAGTAAAGAAATTCTTCCTTATGTCCAGCCTGAAACGATCTTGAAGTAGTTTGTGACCATTCGACCTCGTCATCCCTTGGGGCGCTCTGGTGAACAAACGTTCCCCCAGATGCTGGTGGTCACCCCTGATAAACTTGTAGGTGGCCATCAGATCACCCCTGAGCCTGCGCTTTTTCAGGCTAAAGAGCCCCAGGGCTCTCAGCCTGTCATCGTAGGGTCTGCTTCCCTGACCTCTGATCATGCGCGTGGCTCTTCTCTGGACTCTCTCAAGCTTCTCCACATCCTTTTTGAATTGTGGAGCCCAAAACTGGACACAGTACTCCAGCGGCGGCCTCACTAAGGCCGAGTACAGGGGGAGAATGACGTCCCGGGATTTGCTTGAGAAGCATCTATGGATGCAAGCCAGCGTTTTGGTCGCTTTACTAGCCGCCGCATCGCATTGCAGGCTCATGTTCATCTTGTGGTCAATGATGACCCCCAAGTCTCTTT
>NW_005842098.1:244964-278421 GCF_000455745.1 Alligator sinensis | reverse complement strand
GTGCTGGCTATCCCTTAAGATGTTGGCGTCGGCCAGTCCATTAAGGATGGCCTCTTTAATAAACTTTTCTAAGATCTTCCCCGGGATAGAAGTCAGGCTGATGGGCCTATAGTTAGCCAGATCCACTTTCCTCCCTTTCTTGAAGATAGGCACCACATTGGCCTTCTTCCAGTCTTCGGGCATTACACCAGAGCGCCAAGAGTTTTCAAAGATCCGTGCTAGAGGCTGGGCTACGATGCTCGCCAGCTCCTTGAGTACCCTGGGGTGAAGATTGTCAGGGCCGATTGTATTGTTAAGCATTTTGTTGTTTTACTGTTTATATGTTACTGTTTAAACCAGCATGGTAAATCAGGCATGGCTTTCCAACTGAGCATTCAGTTTCTGCATCTAACATTTTAATGTAAATTCATAACTTCCGTTGTCCCATGCTGTGCATAATATGTGCTGCGACATAGACTGGAGCCTCCATGACTGTAGGTGTTAGCGAATTCCTCTCTATACTATGGGAAATTAACTTGTTTTATCTCCCAGCAACAAGCTTTATTGTTTGTCAGTCTTACCATATTTACCCAAATCCAAGACTGCCCTGAATTTAAGATGACTTTCTCCCTTCCCCCCCCCCCAAATACTTATAGATTCATAGATGTTAGGGTCGGAAGGGACCTCAATCGATCATCGAGTCCGACCCCCTGCATAGGCAGGAAAGAGGGCTGGGTTTAGATGACCCCAGCTAGATGCCTATCTAACCTCCTCCTGAAGACCCCCAGGGTAGGGGAGAGCACCACCTCCCTTGGGAGCCCATTCCAGACCTTGGCCACTCGAACTGTGAAGAAGTTCTTCCTAATGTCCAGTCTAAATCTGCTCTCTGCTAGCTTGTGGCCATTATTTCTTGTAACCCCCAGGGGCGCCTTGGTGAGTAAAGTCTCACCAATTCCCTTCTGTGCCCCCGTGGTGAACTTATAGGCAACACAAGGTCGCCTCTCAACCTTCTCTTGCGGAGGCTGAAGAGGTCCAGGGGCCCCAGTCTCTCCTCACAGGGCTTGGCCTGTAAACCCGTAACCATACGAGTGGCCCTTCTCTGTACCCTCTCCAGGGTCCAGAGAAGTACAGAAAACACTGTAAAACACTGGCACTGTTTAAAAACACTGTACAGAACTTAGGTTCTGTACAGAGAAATTTATGAATTTGTTATAATTTTCCATGTACAGAATCTAATTATTTAATTAGATTAATTAATTAGGGGGCTAGGGAATTGAACTGTGTAAGGGCCCAAGGCTTGGAAAGGGAGAGGCAGGGGGTGCAGACCCCATCCAGGGTCAGGGCCAGAGCTGCAGCCTGCCTCCTGCTGCCTCATATTGTATTCCAAGACAGGCATTTTTTTTCTCCATGTTAAATGTTATGGGGAACCTCCTCTTAGTATTGAGTAAATACCTTACGTCAGCTATAAGGAATTTAAATGTACACATCGGTTTACTTCTGTATTCAGTGCAAGGTTTTTTTAACTGGTTTTTTATAATTCTCCTTTTCATCTGTCTCCTTTCCTTTGCTATGGACGTGTCTACAGCAACAGCTATAAATTGTCACTACCACTATTTGTTCTGAGAATGAAGCAAACTCATATCTGCCAGTTGTATGTGCCTTGAGTTAATTAATCCCTAGTTTTGAGATCGGTCTCCTTGTCAGAGTATCAGTAAAAACAGTATATTTCTGGCAAATGAAGCCTAAACAGAATCTTTGCAATTCATTTCTTGCAGCTGTATTGCCTCAGGCCTTGAACATATGAGTGCATATCAGGACCTGGTCAGTACTTGAGAGATCACTGTGGAATGCTAGTCTGCAGAAAATGTTCTTTTGAGTGCTTGTCCATACATACTCCACACTTGATGGGCATGTGTGCCCGTGCCCTTGAGTTTTTGTTCATTTGGCCAGCAGGGCCTGTGGAGACCATGCCTAGAATGGCCTGATGACAGCACCCAATTGCATAAGGGGGCAAGAGGTCACTTTGCTTGTCTTTTAGTTCCTTTCTGCCCTTCCAACCCCACCCCTGCAAGTGGCACCTTGTGACAACCTCTGAGCCTCTTGGCTCACTGTTTGATCAACCTTTCAAACCTATGTTTTGTAAATAGGTGTAAACAGAGACAGTCAATTTTGGGGTTACTTCAGAGCATTCTTTTGATAAACGTTTTCTTTATTCTGTAACAAAAAGAAGACTCCGTTTTTGTCTGAGGCCTAATCTATACAGCAAAGCATTATTAGCAGCACTTGGGTTCTGTTGGCAAAATGTTGAGTGCATCTGTATCCAAGCTTCTGTGAAGAAGCGGAACACTTCCTTCTACCAACAGAGTTTCAACACGTCGATGGAGTAGAGCAAGGCTCCTGCTGCTGCCTGGCAGCCAGGTGAAGATTCATGTAACCCAGTAACTCGATATTTTTAGACTTGAGGCACCCTTTAGAAACTCGGGTTTTGACTCTTTTCTGTTGCAGAGAACTTGGAAATATCACAACAGATAAGCATGTTTTTTAACACTGTGGATTCCTATTGGAAATCTTTGGGTTTATTTTATGAATCGTGGTAGCCCACCCAAATAACACTGCATGGCATCCCCTTGGCACCCTTGAAAGGATCTCAAGGAAACACAGGGTTCCTTGACACCCTGGTTGAGAGTCACTGATGTATATGTTCCTGTGCTTTCTGCCAGCTGGCACAGCTGTGTCAGCCCCTGGTGCCTCCTTATGGTGTACATGACTCTCAAGAAGCACAGCTGCTGCATGAAACTGCTCGAAGTGCCTGGCTCTGTTCTGGCAGCAGAGCAGGAAGTGCAGTATTTGTAGGTATAGACAAAGCCTGAGAGTCGCCTTGGAATCCAGAACTGTCTTTTACTCCACACAGATATCCAGGTTTAATAATTCTTTCAGGCATGCAACAGTGCCTCTAAATGATGTGCACACCACAGGCTTATTGTGTTTGGATGAGGAGCACATACTAGATAATGTGCCGTTTGTAAGTCTTTTTCTAAGCTGAACTGAATGAGCTGGAGAGTTTTGTTTAAAGATATTCCTGTTGGAGAGGTCAGTTGTGTCCATGTTCCTACTCAATCTTATATGCACACCATTCAGCAGACAGCAACATTTTAAGACAAGGAGCTGAAGAAACTAGATAAATTTGGATGGAAAATATATTTAATATCATATCTTCAAATAAGAATTGGCAATTACCAGACCTTACTGGCAGCGCACAATTACTTAAATTTGGGACTCTGTCTCTAAATTTGCTGGCAGGCTTCCTCAAGGCCACTTACGGGATTTTGTCCTTGGTTTGCAAATGTAAAATTGTAGAACGTTTTTCTCCAGAGTCCAGGTGATCCTTGATGCTCTGACACCATAAGTGTCATAAGGAAATTCTCTCATTTCAGATTATCAGGAGTCCCTAAAGAGGTAAATTTAAATTAAGGATCTTCCATTTAAGGGATGTAGAGTTTTTAATTAGATAGATGAGGTTTTATGCTCTCCAGAGGATTTTGAGCAATGCAGAGCTCCCAAGGAGTCCATACTCCTGCATAAAAGCAAACATGCATGAAGCCTCAAACACAACAGAGGCAGACAATTATACTGTTACCAGCACAGAAAACCTGTACCACCTGGGAAGCACCAGAAACTTTAGAAGAAGAAGCAATATGCTAATGCAGGGGCGGGCAGTTATTTTGGGGAGAGGGCCACTTACTGCGTTTCGGCAAGCCATCAAGGGCCGCATGACCGACAGCCCAGGGCAGATTAATATTAATTTTCTAAATTTTTAGGGGCCCCGCGGGCCAGATAGAATGGTCTGGCAGGCCTCATCTGGTCCCCGGGTCGCATTTTGCCCACCCCTGTGCTAATGTATCACCAGTTATTGTCATTGGTATCATCAGAGCACCAGATCTGATACCCTAAGCAAAAGTAGACTACTTCTGCTGCTGGATCTTCCTATTATACGCTCTGCTTGGTAACCGGTTTTCTTTTTTGTGGGGTATAGAAATGAGCAATTTGATCTGTATCCTGTTTGCACCAAGAAAGATACCAAACCTTAGTAGAGCTGACTAATCATCTGAGATTTGATCTCGAAACGTCATTTGGAACTTGCTTGAGCAAGCTTCTTGTGCGCACATAAGTTTAGCATGCCAGACTTGACCTTCATATTTTTTCCAAAGGAGGTTATATCTGATGTATTTCTGATCTGTTGTTCCTTGGACCTGATGTGTGCTTACCTTTTCGGTACGCTGATCCAAAATAAATTTGGGAAGCTAAGGAAAGATTCAGCGAGGATAATCATAGTAGCACCAGCATGGCTGAGCTACTTGGTTCTTGTAGTCAGACCTGAAAAATTTCTTAATTGAGGCTCCCCCCAGTATAATTTCCTTTCTAGCTAGTGGGATCTCTCAAACTGGCAGAATCTTCCTCTGTGGTTCTATGGTCCCTACATCTTAAGGCATAGATATTGATTGGACAAAACAAGCAGAGAGGGTTTGGTCAGCTGAAGTATGAACATTCTCATCCTCAATTAAAAGGACGCTTTGAAGTTTCTTGTCCAAGTGGAAGAGGTTCATTATTAGGGCACAAAAACACCAGGCGGTTGTTTTGGATTGAGATAGCAGATGACTTGGTTTATCTTCTGTCACTAAAGAATTCCTTGGGGAGTCTCCCTAGCAATCATCTAGGGATACCTTTCCACTTCTAGTCGAGAGGTATTCATTCATTCCACCTTTACATACCATTAGCTTCTAGTAAGGCTTTATGCAGGTACGCCTACAGGTAGAAAAGCCTCTTTCCTCCTTAGGATCTCAATTATGTACTGATAAGTTTAAAGGGTCTGCCTTTTGGGTAAAGAGCTGCATGTTTTCTCTTCTACTTTTCCATTCAGATAGCTGTTTTGGAAGCAGTAGCATCTACCAGAAGGGGAAGACAGAATGTTAAAAAGAGAGCAACTGTGAGACTTTGTCCCAGCAGTTTTGTTGAAAGTAGCCTTTGACTTTTCATCTCAGCACCTACCTGTTTTTTTCCCAAAGCTATATTCAAACAAAAGTAAAGCTGCTTCATACCCAAAATGTTCTCAGGGCACTCTTGCTAACTGAAAAAACTATGACACTCAGGTTATCCCTCAATTAATTGAACCTTATGGGAAGAGAGTGAAAATGCAGGCTATATCATCTGTCTAATTGGATTTTCATAAGTCGTATAAAGCTCTGTTATGAAGTGGCCACTTTTGATCAAGAGTTGAGATGACAGTCTTTATCTAGAAGAGCTCGAACAGCTTCTTTATCTTGAGAAATATTCCAGTACTGGAAAATCAAGCAGCTGTTTGGGGGTGCAGTGCATATGTTTGCTTATCATTATGAAGCATCAAATCTGATGCTCATTTTCACAGGGTTGCCTTTCAGTTATTTTCAGACAGACTCCTAAAGCACATCTCCTCTGATGGAGGTCAGAGAGCGAGAGTCATCAGTAGTGGACTGTAGGCCTGTGCAAATAGGGAAGTATTTGATTTGGATTCTGCCTATTTGGAGGACAGTGATTTGATTCAGAGTTTCGGATCACTGTCCTGAATCAATTCGGCCAAATCGGCTTTGGAAGATTCAGTACTGATTCGGGGAGATTGGCCAGGTAGAGGCAGGAACAGCTGGGCGGCTGCAGGTTCTCCCGTGGCTCCTCTGGCTGCACCTGCCTGTCCCCGGGCAGGGGGAACCACAAAAGAAGCCCCCATGGCTGCCCTGCCCGGCCCCATCCCCCACCCAGCCCAGCCTCCTGGCACTTTAAAAAAGAAAAGAAAAAGCCCCACACTCACCAGATGCAGGAGCAGCCATCAGGGCCTCTCGGGGCTCATGGCAGAGCCCCCCCATGCAACACGGGGCAGTGAGGATCACTCCCTCTCCTGCCTGGCACCTGCATGGCAGCTGCCCCATGTCATGGGTGCAGCATAACTCGACAGGGTGCTACGCGCTGTCTGGCAGCTGGGGCAGCTCCACACATCAGCTGGAGCCTGGCAGGGCTCAGCCTCAGCCACCCCAGCTCCCAGGTGAATCGAGCTGGGGGCTGGGGAATCAAACCGATTCGATTCCCCAGCCTCCGCTTCAATTCTCCAGCTCTTTGTTCGATTCACCAGGGAGCTGGGGCAGCTCCATGTGTCAGCCAGAGTCCGGCAACACTCAGCCCCAACGGCCCCAGCTCCTAGACAGCATGCAGTGCCCTGCCAAGCCACACTGAACAGCTGCTGCACAGGTGCCAGGCGGGGGTGGGGGGATCCCCACTGCCCCCCCCTGCACGGGGGCGGGGGGGCTCTGCCACGAGCACCCAGAGGCTGCTGCAGCCGGTGAGTATGGGGCTTTTTTTTTAAATTTTTTAAGTGCTGGGAGGCTGGGCTAGGCAGGGGATGGAGCTGGGCAGGGCAGTCATGGGGGTTTCTCTCATGGCTCCTCTGGCTATGCCTGCTTCTGACCAGGCGGGGGGCGCCGCAGGAGCTATGCCCCACTGCTGCTTGCCCAGTTGGGGCAGGGCGGGGCACAATGCAGGCGTGGCTTTCTCCAGGCAGCAGCAGGGCAGAGGCCCTGCTCCCAGCGCTCCCACACCCGCATCAGCACTGGAAGCAGGGGCTCTGCCCTGCCACTGCTTGCCAGCCGGCGCGGTAGCCATGGGATGTGGGCGCAGCAGCGCTGGAAGCGGGGGCTATGCCCTGTTGCCACTTGCCCCCTTCCACCTGGAGTGAGCCTTGCCTGTATCCTGAATCAGCTACCAAAGCTTCGCACAGCCCTAGTGGACTGCATATGGGTAGAACAAATCACTTTACTTGACGGTAATGGTCATTCTTTGAGATATGTAGTTCATGTATACCATGACCAATTCTCCTTCCTTGCTACTGTGGAGTTGCATAACACCTGGATCCTGTTTTGGTGAGCATTTAAAATGGTTCATGCCCATGGCTGGAGGCACAAGATGTGTAGAACTGTTGCAGCACACAGCATGTACTTCTGGCCAAAAAAACCTGAACTGAAGTTCATGGAGTACTTTCACTCCAACCATATATGTATATATATGTGTATACCATGCATGCATGGGTGACTGGTGCCTCGAGTCTGGGGGGGCACCGGGAAGTGCATTTCCAGCTTCGTGGCTGGTGCTTCCAGGGAGCGCACGGCTGATTTCAGGGGGTGCACGTGCACCTGCGTGCACCCCCTATGCATTGCCAATCTATGCATGCAATCTAACAAAGAACTAAAGGTGGTGCAAGGTAAATAGTTTCTTGGGAATTGTCAAAAAGTTCCAGATGTCATCTGTAAATTCTCTAACTTATTCCTGCCTGTGCAGGGTGGTTCCCTGTGGCTTCTAATTCAATGATAATCTCTGTGTATATATCCTCATAAAACAGAGCACTTCCTTCTGTAGGTGAGCTCTTCTCAGATGGAATGAAATGCTTCATTCTGTGGTACCCACAGTGTTTGGCACTGATACGTGGGGTAAATCTTATTTTGTGGCAGTGGTTTTCAGCTTCCTCATCCCAAATCAATCTGCTTTTGCTTATGATACATGACCAGGGGTGAGGGAAATGCTGTCATTTGCCAGAGCTAAAAATTATTCTTGACTCCCAGGATGGACTTTCAGATGGCGCTCTTCTTCCTGTTGCTAATTCAGACTCCTACCCTTGCTGTCTCTCCTTGATTGCTGGGAGAGGAAAGTACCTCTATTTGTGTCTTCTGCCCTTCTTGGAGCACCACCTCATTAAGGCCCTTTTTGGCTTTCTGTACAAATCTTATTTTATGTGTATGCTTAGTTTTTGTAAAGGTTTGCTTGGTCCAAAGTCTTAACTGTGCTTCTACCATCCCTGCAGGTGTTACAGTGCGAGTACCTCAAACAACTGCGTATGTTGTGAACAACGGGCTAACTCTTGGATCTGGAGCCCCGCAACTCACGGTGCATCACCGGCCACCACAGGTGCATGCTGTAAGTACAGTTACACCGTTATTCTGTAATTACCATTGTGCTCATGTCACCATTTGCAGGTCAGTTGCTGCATCAAAGGTTCGCAAGCTACTTGTAGTGTGGATGTGTATTGTGGACTACACCCACTCCATTCAGGTGGTTACTATCACCCTCCTGTTGTTACTACAGCAGTTGCTAACAAGGGGAGTTGTAGCCATGTGACCTCATGACACACCACCAGCAAGTGTGCTTCTGACCACCAGTGATCTGCACAGCACAATTTGAGGATTTATGTTCTTACAGAACAGCACTAGCTGTCTGCAGGGGGTCTCATGGGGTCAAGCTATAATGACTTCAAGCTGTAGTGACAGGAACAGACTTCTGGTGCTCTAAGAAGTCACTAAAGTCTACCAAAGGCTAAGGATATAATGTGTGGGTTGGCAATAAAAGGGACTGCTGTGTCTTTTATACCCTTTTTGTGTTCTTTAGGAGCCCCCACGCCCTGTGCATCCTGCACCACTGCCAGAGGCCCCACAGCCAGCACGCCTGCCCCCTGAAGCAGCCAGCACCAGTCTGCCTCAGAAGCCTCAGTTAAAGCTGGCACGAGTACAAAGCCAGAATGGTATTGTGTTATCATGGAGTGTCATGGAAGTGGACCGGAGCTGTGCCAGTGTGGACAGTTACCACTTGTATGCCTACCATGAGGACCCAAGCGCCACCATGCCCTCCCAGTGGAAGAAGATTGGGGAGGTGAAAGCCCTTCCCCTCCCGATGGCATGCACTCTCACTCAGTTTGTGTCTGGCAGCAAATACTACTTTGCTGTCCGGGCTAAAGACGTTTATGGACGCTTTGGACCTTTCTGCGACCCCCAATCCACAGATGTGATCTCTTCCCAGACCAGCTAAACTAGAGATCTTTGCAGCCTTTAAACCTGCCCCACCACCAAGTTACACTAGTTTGGGGTTTAATCACATGCATGAAATTCACTCTCTACAGGATAATTTTGGGCAGCCCTATGTGATACACTACATCCACTGAAAAACAAGAGCAAAATAAATACTCACCCTGCCACAAGAGAACCCATTTTCCTGGCTAGTTCAAGTCTTGGGCAGTTTGAAATCAAAGTTTTCCTCTGCCCTTGGAGCTGCTTCACCCAGAGATACCAACCCTTTATCCAGGGGGAACCTGGATATCTGGGCCTTTGCTTCAGACTGGGAACAGGATGATCTATTGCACAGTTTGCCTGAAGCAAATCAACACATCTGTACCGCAGATAACAGTTAAATGGCGCTAACAGGAGGACAAGGAACAGACTTGCCCACTCACTCCCCACCACTCAATGGGCAGGCTGTGAGGGGAAAGAGGATTCAGGGTCTGACTTCTTTTGTACTGAAAGACTGAGTAGCCTGGACTCATCTTACACACTGCAGTGTGCTCTCCAGGGGACAAGGGAGCTTGAGTTTGGCAAGTGATGGGGTGTGTGTGTGTAAATTTGGAGGTGGTGCAAGAAACATCCACTACCTCCCACCTCCCACAGATACAAACCTCTCTTCACTCCCCGCTTCCCAACAGGGTCTGGGAGCATTGTCAAGCCAGATCTGAAACTGGACTGTAGAGACTGCATTTTTCCTTCCTAGCTCAGATGAATTATCTGTCCTCTCCTCTCATACATTCAGCCCTCTTTTTTTTTTTAAATTTATTTTGTGCCTTAAAGAGTACTTTCAGAAATAAATGTAGCCAGATATCTTGTGTTGGTTAGTCTTTTTTTCTTTCCCCCTGTAGTCTCCTGTTGAGGTTCCTCTTGGCCCCAGACCGTTTGTCTAGTTCTGTAGGTTCCAGGAAGTGTAGCACCTGGCACCCTTAATTTCCACTAAAATTCTTGGAATGGCTGGGTTTTGTCCTATGAAGATGACTGTAGGCAATATAAGACAGTATTCTGCATCAGCACCTTTTTCCTGTTCTGGGAAAGCTGCATGCTACGAATTAGCCAAAGGAAATCTGTGTGGCACAGTGAAAGCTTTCGGTCTCATCACACATGCTTGGATGTTGTATTAGTACAAGACGGTATCAACATTTAAGTTGGCTTCCCATTTCCTGTCTTTTCCCAGCCCCTTGTCCATCTGCATGTGTTAACCGCCAAAGCCAGAACAGTTTTGGACATCTTATTTTGCTCACTAGCCCAAAAGCTGTGGAGCAGTTGTAGACTTTAAGGAGCTTTCATGATGCTTCTGAGATGAGCCTAAAGGAAAGCTTCCTCCCCACCATGCCTTTGTTACTGTCCTGGTTTTGAATAGTGACACAGAGCATGCTTTACATATGGACAAGGAGAGGCAGGTAAGGTGCAACCTTGCCAGCCTTCAGAAGAACAGACCCAGTTTGCTGCCTTTTCTGCTTAGCAAAATTAATCAACTTCAGGGGAATGGGAGCATGAAGCCATCCTTGACGTGTTTCAGCACCTGGCTGAGCTGTATGAGGTGTTTAGGTTGGTGTGTTGGTTTTGGTTTCTCATGCATGCATGTGTTCTCTTGTAATTCTCAAAGCCCTTGGTTTAAAACTAAAACAAGGTTGAAAAAGAAAAAAGCCTTTAAATGCCAAAGGTGCTGCTAAAATCTCTTGCAATGCTGTAAGATGTAAGTTGGTTTTGTTCGTACAAAGCGCTGATGTTGGTAGAATAGCACAACGTGGCAGGATCTTTTAGGAGACCCTTACCTTCTCTGTGTTCCATCTCGCTCTGTAATATGTATTCCATCCATCCTGGCACGGGGATTGTCATTCTTTCATGTGAGCAGGAGGTGTTCTCTCCTTCTTTTCTTTAGCAGCTATTTAGTAAGAAATACCGCTGATCTCTGAACAGAAGTTTTGTGGAATTTGTTAGGGGCAGGTTAATTTTTTGGGTCTTTCTAATTTTGGGGTGCAGCTTTGAACACTGTCCAACCCATCAGCTGAATAACAGGCGCCCCATTTCACTGGTGCCAAGAATCAATAATGCCTTGAAATTTTCTGGGTTTAACTTTTTTTGCCACCTTCAAGAAATAAGACCTGCTTTATAATGCATTTAGTTTATGTATGTAAAGTTGAGATTAAAACAGCCAACAATGGCCATTCATAATGCTATTTCTCCCAATTTCTAGGTCCGTGTAGTCCTCCTTGGACTAGTTTTAATATCTTGTATTTGAAGTGGTACCAAAGGCCTTGGGAGAAGCTGTTTCAGTACAAAGAGATTTATAGTTTAAAGAGGAAAAACCCACTACCTGGACCTGATGCTGCTTGTTTAACGTCATCTCCACTGTAACTCCAGCTCAGTACATGTAGGAGAGAGCAGTCTATAGTTTTTCTTGCCCTTTCCCAGTCTGTGACTATTGTTAATCTTGTCTTGATGAGGAACAGGTACCCTTGGCAGAGATTTTTCTTGTAGCTGATGGAAATGGTACTTAGAGCTATCTTAACATTGTGTTCAGAGACCTTTTGAGAAGCCTGGGCCACAAATAAATGAAAAGGGAAATTTAGCCAAGAGCAATTCTTGAAATTTCAAGTTGATTTTTGTGGCCCTAAAACAAACTGTAAGGAATCCTCAGAAGTGGGTGCATCACCTTTTTATGAAATGTTAAGATGCAGCTGTACTCTAACCTGACTATAGGATGTTGACTTTGTGTACAGCAGCTCTCTACCTAGTTATCCTAATAAAGTTATCAGTTATGACTTACTCTTTGGATCTAACACAGCTGTGGGCAAATGACTTGGACTCTCTTCTGCCTCACTCAAACCGAATTGTTAAATGAATTCCAAGTGCATACTCGTTTTAGTAGGTGGTGACAGTTCATGCTTTGTGAAGAACACTGTTACATTTTAAAATTACCAGCTGTGAGTTTGTATGTCTTCCAGTTTGCTGGCCTAGAGATCCTTCCCACAATAAATAGGGAACTTTACTAGGCCACGTTTTATAGATGTTTCAGAGTAGAATCAGTTTTTTAAAATGGATATTTTCTCTTGTATAATCCAACAGAAATGAAATTGAGCTCCTCAGCTGTGAGTTACATACTAGCCCTTGCATTTCCTTGTTTTGTGATCTTTTGGGGGTTTTTTAAAGAAAAAAGAAAAAACCTTACCTGAGAGAAACCATTTTAAAATTCAAAACTTCTTGCCACAAGCATTCTGGAATAACTAGTTACGCTGCAAAATACTTTCTTTTAAAGTATTACAAAAAACCTGGAGTAGTCAGCACAAGACTAAACTCAATCTGCTTTCAGGATGATGCTCTCCATGAAAGTGTTTGTCCCAATAGTTAAGCTTTATTGGAAGCCTCCAATATTTGTTCGTAAATAAACTAAACCACATTTGAAGCAGAATTGTCTTTTAATCTCAATTTTGCACTTTGTCAGAGTATTTTTTGTGTTCTCAGTACTGCAATGTAAAAGCTGCTTCCTGCTTCAGGCTTTATTCTTGCCACTGGATATCTCCCCATACCAAATTGGAGCTTGTTCTCCAGGTTTTAACAACTGCAATACTGCATCTTTAGCCACTTTCCCATCCTCATTTCTAAATGGTTCTTTTCATCTGTTATAATAGTTGGAACCTGAATTTCCTGACTGTGAACAGTATAAAATTAATTTGATTTCTGGCTGGAGAAAAGTGATATTGGTTTCCTTTCTGTACACAAATAGAATGCTGAGAGCAAAATGCAATTACTTTCCATCCATTTCCCCCCAACACCAGCTTGCTGACCCTCCTGTGCCCCACTTTATTGCTTAGCTTATTTAGAAAGCATTATCAAATTCAATTAAAATGGTGGTGTTTTATAACCTGTAGGTACCATGTGATTTTTTTTTTTTCCTGTATTCTTGAACCAATGACAGCAGCTTATGGGAAGGGTGGGGTGTAGTGGTCAGTTCCCTTCATGCCTATATTCAAGCATATGTTTAACATTTTTGTATTGTAGTCAGCCTCACCTGAGCAGCACCTGATAGAAAAACCTGTTGCACCAAACTGCAAGCCACCCTGCTTGGATGAGTGTTAGATTATCTAGCGCAAGCATTCAGACACTCAGCCATCCTGATTTGAATTTCTGGCACAAGAACTGGGAGGTGGCAGTGCCTCTGTTATCTTCCCCTTGCACATCCTGCCTCCTCCAAAAAAAAAAAAAATAATAATAGTGGGAAAATCTTCAAGCGACTTCAGTGGGAGCAGAATTGGGTGCAGTTGTTGAAGATTAGCTAGGAAATGATCACAGTATTGTACTGGAACTCAACTACTGCTCATCCCTTCCTCTACGCTGCTTAGCTGAGTATCTAATTAACTAGAATCCATGTGATATGGAGGAACAGGCCCAGGTGTGTTCTGTTTCCCTGAGTAGCCATGCCCCAGTATTAGAGTACTACAGACACTGCACAAAATCAAGCTGTAATACTGCTGCCTTCTATGCTCTTTAGTATTTTCATTTACGCAACAAAAAGAAATCCTAACTACATTTTTTAAATAAAGGCTTGATATATATATATCAATAATATATATAATCCCTCTCTCTCTCTCTCTCTCTCTCTCTCTCTCTAGATATATATCTAGAGAGAGAGATTATATATATTATTGATGTCTGTGTGTGTGTATATATATATTGTTGATGTATTATATTTTAGGTTTTTTTGGGGAAAAGGGTAGAAACTAGGTAGGGAGTCCAGAGGCGTCTGGTCCATTGCTATACTATATAAGCAGTGCACCCAAAAATATGAACATCCCCTATAACAGTCTTCTGGTGGGGAAAATGAAACAGGAATAGGTACCTAATGTGAATGAAGTGGGGTTGGTTTTTTTTACTTTATCTTCCAATTTAATCAGTATCCCATTGAAACTCATCTTGTTTCTCATCTAATCTTGCAGGCTGAGCATTCTTTCCTCAAATACATTTTTTTAAGTGCTGTCTGGATTTAATGGAGTGTATCTGTAAATATGGGAACTGGGTAGCCAAGTGAGGGTCCTGTTTGGCTTCAGTAATTTATCAGCCATTAAAATATTCAAGTATACAAAATCCTTTGTAGAAAATTCAGTCTGATTTTATTTTCTTTTGCAGCTGAACTTGTAAATAAAGATAATGTAGGACCTATCTGATGTCCAATTTAAACTGGGCAGTTGCAAAACCTCCCCATTTTTGTATGTACTGTAGATTAGTGTGTGTATAAGTGTTACTGTAGTGGGGTTTTGTCCAACAAGCCTGAAATTTATACTTTGAAATAAACTACTGGGTTTTTAACATGTTGAGTCATCTGTGATTGATTCTCTGGTCATCTCAGGAGACTCCTGTCTTCTTTCACAAATGACAGGGTTGCAGCTCTTTATAAAGATGCTGGTGGCTGGGGGATGCCACAGCAAGACACAAGAGTTTTGGACCTTTAAGCCTTTTCTCAGTGTTTTGGATTCCCATTTGTTGTTGGGAACATGAAGAGTTGTCTCATTTTAATCTTTCAGCCTTCCAAAATAATTTCTCTAGCACCTCTTGCTCTTGCTGTTCCAGGGTCCCGTTTCACTTTGTAAAGCAGAGTTGCATAGGCCCTATGCCACAGACTCTCCCAGGCAGACAACAGAAGCTAATAGGTCATGTGTAGCTACCCATGTTAGAACTTGTCTCTCAAAGCAGAATAGAAGCCTAGGTATTTACCGTTCCTTCCCCACCACCACTTGCCCATTTTGTTCCTACAAAGAGCTGTCTTGTTGCTTGCTGTGATGTTAGCATTACAGCCCTGGGCTGTCAAAAACTTAACTGTGGTCCTAACTTTACACACACTGTGTAGTCTTACTCAAGTCAATGGTCTACTTAATGCATAAAGCTTAAATACACAAGTCCCTCCAGAATCAGAGCCTACAAACAGCAATTCTAGTGAAGGGATAGAAGAATTTCTTCATGTCCTTCTATTCAAGGAATTCATACTTCTATAAAAGCTCCTTGGTTTAAGATGCTTAAGTAAGTTAAAGGTATCATGTCAATTGAATTTAAGTTTATTAAATATATATTTGGAAGGAAGCAGACAGACCGCCACAAGCTTGATCTTTGTTCCCAGCAATCTAGGCAGCACACATCACCTCCTTGTTTCTCCATCTCCATCAGAAAACGGGAATTGTGGAGCGTGGGTAGCTTCCTAGTTGTAGCAGAAGCATTAGTAATGGTAGTGTTCTGGCAATTTGTGAAACTCGGCTCGTCGCCAACCAAAAATTGGTTCTGATCAGACCACCAGCCAAATTCTGGGCACAGTTATACTTGGCCTGTTTTAATGCATGGTGTGGTTTTATTTGAGATGAGAATCTACCTGTTGTACATGGTCTGTGGGGCAGGTTCTAGTGGGTACTGAAATGCTCTGCAGCAGTCTTAGGCTGCATGTTACACTGGAGGCCTAAACCCCTCTCTGGCTCTGATCCAAAGGTAACAGGATTGATTCAGGAACCCTCTCCTGCACCTAGCGTACTCATTAACCCTAGCACAACTCAAGTGAAAAACACAGCCAACGTGGTCCAGGAGCCTTTTACATGCACTTTGCATTGGTGTAAACAACAGCCCCTGGTGGGTAAGAGTGAATGAAGCCTACAGCTTAGCTGTAGCGTGCCCTCTACCAGAGAGTATCACATTCTGAGCTGTGGCCACGGAAGAGCAGTGGCGCAAGCAAGATGCTATGCCTTTACAACAGCACAGCAACTCTGGTGAATGTCTGCCTGTGAGAGCCTGAACGCTGGCAGTGATGCTGGCTTGGACCTGTACTCTTGCTGCTTAAATTCTGATTCGTGGGGTGGTTAATATTTCTGTATATGCTCCATGAATATGATATTACTAAGAATTAAATGGCACCAGCTGAAAGACTCAAAGCTCCCCTTGGCAAATTTCAGCTCTTAGTCTTCACTTGAATTTTGACTACAGAAAAATAATAGAGCACTTCTGCTGTAAAGAACTCAGCAAGCCCACCACAGGTCAGAATGCTTTTAGCACTAAAGATTCCTATTTGAAATCCCTGGGTTTATCTAGAATCACATTTGCCCACCTACCAGTGCTACTTTGTGGTACCCTGGTTAAGAATCATTGGTCTTGATAAACACTAGAGAATTTAATAGGCTCTGGATTGTTTCCATCACTTCTCCCCTCTTCCCAAAGGATTGGGTTTGGGGATTGTTTTTTTTCTAGTCTGGACCAAGTGCATGTCGTTTATACCTACACCCCTGTCGTTTATACACGTACTCTAGTGATGTATAAAACCTGTAAAATGTTCTTGTGCTCCATTGCATTTTACCTTCTACAGGAGATACTTATGGATCCTTATGGAGGAATGTGGGCATAAGGACATTAGAACAGGCACTAGGGACAGTAGTCAGGGAGAATCTCCGTGCTCACCTATCCCGATCAAGTCATTTGTGAATAATCTGCTCAGGAGGCTGAGGTCTTTCCACATAAGTTCCCTGCAGCAAGGACAGTTTTTCTGCCCTCCCCTTAAGGGGAAAGCCCTCCACCCCATGCAGTGATCTAAGTAAGGTTTTTGCCACTTGTTTAGAGAGGATTTTCTTAAATCAAGGCTTAGTAATGATCTTTGTTACTGAGAATAATTAGGAAAGGATTTGAAAGTTAACTATAACAGGAGAGCGCGCTCCATTACCTTGGAATGGTCATCGTAATGCTGACAGCAAGCTCCCCTGGCTGGCAACCACGTTTCCAAGAGTGCCAAGCTCCAAACCTCAGCAAGTGACCACGTCCCTGAAGTTGAGTCAGGCCCCAGTAGCATCCTTTGTGTTCTTGTTCCAGCCTCTTTAGCAAGGCTGCTTAGTTCTTCCTAAAGTGCCTGCATTTCTACTTCCAGTTCTCGAGCTTAGGCCAGCTCCTCTTGCTAAACTCTGGGGCCCTAGGCCTTTGCTATGCAAATGAAGAGTTGAACAATCCCATTGTCCAGCAGGTCTCTCATCTAACAGTCACACAGATAGCTGTGGTGGTCACTCAAGTTTTATAAACTAAATAAGCCAAATCCCACTTCCAGTTCAGAGCCCTGGAAAGAAGCACTAACAGCGAAACCTCACAAGAGTTGTGCTTCCATTCAACAAGAGCAAAACAGCTCTTCTGTGCTAGCCAGTGACACTGAGATGCACATAAGCATGCTGCTTTCCATGACAAATGGACTCCATCAGTATTTATAACCCTTCTAGTAACATAAGACGTCCTCCACCATCAAAGATACCAATCCTCTAGTAAGGATTATCCCATCAAGCAACTTGTTGCCCTGCTACAGGATCGCAGATGATACGTACACCCAAATATACTTCATCTGCTTGTTCATCATCCTCTCCCCAGCACAGGGACTCATGCTCAACTGACATTTCCCAACTGACAGCAGCAGCGGATCCTGGAACCACGGGCAACAGGAAGTACAGTCTGGTGGCAGCAAGTGCCGTTCCTTCATGTCGAGGGGAGAAATCATCATGTCTGAGGCCCACAAGCCACAGTCCGCCATGGCCTGTCCAGCCCAGACTGTACAGCTTGGACAGCCCTGGGTCAGCAAGAACCCTATAAGCAGTGCCAAGCAGCCTTTGGTCCCCCAACCTCATCTTACCTGACAAGCTGCAGTCCTTCTCAGGCTCCTGGAAGACCACTCAATCCTGTAAGAGGCCAGCAGGCACCAGGTGTCATACTACTTCCTTAGCCAATGCAGTGTTGTGCTTTGATGCCTCGAGCTGCAGATGGCAGCACTTCAGCCAGCTGGTTTGCAATCTTACTTTGTAAATAAGAAACCTGTGTGCAAGGCGCGGTCGCAGCATGAGGAAGGATGTGGCTGCTTTGCTCCCTGCATGAGAGCTTGAGTGAGGCTCTGCTGCCACCTGGCAGCATGCAGAGTGAAGAACCCGACTAGATTGAGGCAGTGTCTGAGAAGGAAGGCCCCTCCCCCCATCCTGGTAAACTGCAAATAAAACCATTAATTTGAATTCTTAACTGAAGAGAATTCTGGCACCTAAGAAAACCAAGCAGCATTTATTAAAGGAGATGTGCTACAGCAGGAACAGAGGTAAGTGCTGAGCTGGACTGTGGGTAGAAATGGGACTATCTCTGCCGCACCCCCTGGACAAGTTGTGGCCTGCGCACTTGTACTGGATGTATGTACGTGTGGCTCGGGGCACAGGCAGTACCAAGCAAATGTCAAACCCACCACAGGTGGGAAGCAACTGCTGTGCTCACAAGAATGCTCGCAGTAAAATCAAAGAGCAGGACTATGTCTGGCTGGGCCCGGCAGAGCCCCAGTAATAACAACTGAAAAGTCCAGTTTTGTTGCTTGCATCCCCTTGCTGTTGTTCAGGTGGTGCAGCAGCTCCTGTTGTATGCCCTGTGTTGTGAGCTGCTCTTCTGCATCTTGATGAGTTGCGTCACTTCCATTTGCTTTACAAAGTGAACTTGTTCCACTCCCTGTCCCCACTTGCACTGGGACTGACAAGTCCCTCCTTTCCCACACTTACAGCTGGGTTGTGCATAGCCCTGGGAGGATTCCTCCCTTTACGTGCCTGCACTGCATTCGCCTGTAGCAAAATCCGCAGCACAGTCATCCTGCCTGACAGACACCTGGTCTGACGTTCCTTGGAATAGGTGACTGGTCTGTATGCAACAGCAAACCACATCTGCTTAGGTTTAAACCACTCATCCTTGACTTCAGCCCAGAGACTCCCATTGCATCTGCTGATTTGAGCTGAGACCAAAAATATGTGATCCTTTTCCCATTAGCATGCAGAAGAGAACTTAACACACTGGACTGTGAGTTCTGGGGGGAAGGACTGCATGTGTGCATGTGTGTACATACAGTACCTAACACAAAGGGCCCTTGGGCCCTGACTGGCTCCTAGATACTAACACACCAACAGTGGTATCTCTTGCACACAGATGTCAAGGCTTTTCACAAGGGTGTTAAATCACCCTCCACTGTGAGGTGGGGGGGGGGAGCCAATAGTATTAGAAGTTTGCATAGGCTGCCCAGCCACAGCTCAGTGCACCTTGCACAGGAAGGTAAGCAGCTGCCCCACTTCACAGTGGAGTGACTGACCCAGTGAACCTCCCTGTTTGCTGCTGCTGGGTGCCCATTTCCTCTCCTCCCCCGTGACTGCACTTCATGAATAACCCATGATAGCTCTTATGGCCCAGATCCCAGAAGAGCACTCAAGTGTCTAAGTCCCAGTGATTTGCATGGGCCACAGCCACCTGAGCACCAGGGAGGATCTGGGCATATGCGCCATCTTGCCCCTTTGGTCCTGGAGAAAGAAGCTTTAGCAGCCAGAAGAGCAGAGAGAGAGAGCAGTTAAGGCACAAAGGTAGGGACGTTCAAGCCATTTCATTGCATGTGAGAAGGAAAGATTGCAGGGAGAAAAGAAAAATCTATTTTCCTTCCCTGAAAAAGTGATGCTGGCTTTACAGGACTGGCTTCATAGTGACAAAAGGAAAATTGTAGGACTCAGGCAGGCCCTCATGTCGGGTCTTGTTGAATTTTTTCCAGCTGAAGACAGGGAGCCCGTCCTGCACTGAAGGGCCATTGATGGCACTGGATGCAAACACCCCCGCCATGTGGAAATCAGACACCTGTAAAGGACAAGGGTTAACAGCAAGGGCCCAAATGCTGCCTTGCTTCTGAGGCAGAGGTACAGCAGGAAAAGAGAGGCCACTTAGGACAGCCCAGGTGGATATGGGCAGGAGGGAGGGACAAAACTATAGTAAACATCCGTGATCTGGGCACTATCTCCATGCACAGGGAGGCTGCCTGACCCTTTAACAACCCCTGCTTGGTGTAATGCCAACTTAGGCCCTGGGGACCAAGTGTGTGGCTACTGCCCTGTAGCCATCCAGGCTGCCCCAGTGGTGTCAAGGCAGCTGATCTGATCACTGGGCTGTGAAGAGAGCACTGCAGCTGCCCCAACGTCCCCCTGGGACTTAAGAAAAAGGATACAGAGAAACACAGAGGTGGCCCAAAGCTACCTTTGCTGCACTCTTAATTTTCCTTCCTGTGCCAGGCACAGCTGCCCAAATGGAGGCCTCAGAGATTCCCTCAGGTCCCAGGGCTCTGAGCATGCACTTCCCCTCCAGGCTTTGCAACAGAGATTGAAACAGAAGCAACTAAACTCTCTCCCCTCTTCTCCTGTTTCATTTTAACTCCACTTCCCTGCCCTCCTCGTTGCCAGATCCCAGACCTCCCTTCTCCCTGTGCTGCTACCACTGCCACCTGAGCATCACAAGCTTTGAACAAGAATGGCACCAGCCACCCGTTCCTCCATACAGAGCGGGTTCTGGACCGCTGCTCAAGTGCCCTCCATCTCCAGTGATCCCCAGCTGCTGCCCTGCAGGACTCCAGGGGGATAGGGAGATGGGGAGACTCTCACAACTGGCTCTGCCAAAGATGTCAGGTAGGGCCTGTCCCTCAGCCTCACTCCATGCCCAGGAAACCAGCCAGTCCCAAGAGGGTAAAATGCCCTCAGACCCACCAGTGCTTCAAGGGTTAACATTTATTTGCTCAGTGATTGCACCAAGAGCAGAGTAGCTGTACATCTCCTGGTAAAAGCTGCTCCTCTTTACTGAATCTTGAATGTAAATGAGAAGCTCCCTAGCGTTCGCCAGCCTTGGCTCAGAAAGGATCGGTCTTGAGCAAAACGATTCAGCAGAGAGCGAAGGGTTGGTGATGGCTGGGCTGAGCTCAGCTGGGAGGAAGCAGCAGTCCTGAGCAGCTCCAGGGAGGAGTCCACATGGTTCCCATTAATGGGAACAGGCAGGTGCTTGGCCCCTTCCCCCTCCCTCCATGATGCCCTAACAACAAGGAAACAGACTGAGGTGGGACTCTCATTTCAGCTTCTGCTCGGTTCCTGAGCCCAGCCTGCTGCTAGGCTCTAGCAGACTCTTGGTGGGGTCTCATGTAGGCAGAGAAGACAAGTATGCTCTCAAATACCATGGGCTCTTGTGTACCACTACCCTCTCCCAGGCTGCTGCACCTCTCCTGTGCCCCTGCCAGTGGGCACTGACCCTCACCTTCCCAGGGCTGCCCTAAGAACAAGAGCAAGGGGCAGAATCTATCTGCAAGGCAAAAGAGATGGAGACCAACCACTACTCACTAGCAGGAACCCCCATCCCATGAGCTGGATGCCTCCTCCATCCCCACCCCCCAGAGTTCTCTTGGGGTCTCAGAAACCCTGACAAGTAGCCAATCTCTGTATGGTAAGTTCCAGGGGTGATGGGGGCAGATGGGCTGAAAAGTACTACTAGCCATGGCAAGTTGCCTGTGGGCAGTGCTCAGCAGGTCAGCCAGCAAAGCCATCCTTCACCCTAGATGCTCTTGCATGAACAAAGTGTGTTGGATACAATGTTTGAGCTTATACCCTGGCAGCAGCCTGAGGCCAGAGAGGGGGGCCACCTCCACCCAAGGTCACACCTGGAAGGAGTGCAGGCAGGCTCCCTGCCTCCCCTGAGGAGGTGCAGCAGTGGCCAGATGCTCTAGGGGTTTTTACCTTAGTGTCATAGCAGCCTGCTGGCACTGGCAAAGAAGGGTTCAGGTCTTCCCGGCAGCAGATGGTGTTGCAAGGATTATGCTGGGCATAGGGGTCCTTCAGGTAGTCTGGCAATAAAATGGGGGAGAGAGAGGAGATGAAGTCTGTCTGCTCTCATGGAGCCCCTCCCTGGTGGTGGACATCGTGACCAGATGTGATGCAGACAGGCAGGGAAGCTGCAATGACTGAAAAGTGTCTTGTAGAAGAGACGGGGTAAGAAGGGGAGGACAGGGGATAGCGAGCAGCTCCAGCCTGAACTTTTCTTCTGTTCTTGACTTAAAAAGAAAATGGCAAGGAGCCAGGTCTCGCAACACCCCCTGCAACAGGAGGAGACAGAGGATGCTGGAGGCTCTATCCAGCTGATCCTAGTAACATATTATTGCTCAGTGCACCAAAGAAAGACAGTCCCACCCCTGCCCATTCCCTGGCCCCCTGGCAGGGTAGGGGAGAGGATTTCCAAGATCCATGTGTAACAAGTCAGTGCAACCCTAGTATGTGGAAAAAGGAATCTAAGTAAAACATCTCTGGCCATCTGCACCTAGAGATGGTGCTTAATCAGCCTGCCCTAGTGCTTGAGTTGAACTGAGGAAGTCCAGTCAGTGGCAGGAGAGGCCTGAACCCTGAAGGGCATTCCAGCGGAGAAGCAGCATCCCCATGCCTGGGACAGCAGGGCTCAGGGTCACTGCCCACTCCTGTCACGCAAGCAGCAAAAAAACCAATCGGATCAACACATAATAGGTGGGTGCTTACTGTTGTATCTCATGATGTACTTCATGCTGTCCAAGTCAAACACCTTCCCTTGGTCCCGCCGGAAGATTTTTGCTCTGGGAGCAAGTTCATAAGAGAAGTCCAGCCCATACTTCTGGACGTACGTTTCATACCCACTCTGGATGTAGATGTTTTTGTGGAAAGGGATGTTGTAAGAAGGCCAGTATCCTGCAAGAGAAGCAGTCCATTCCTTTAGTTAATTGTATGAGCAAACTCTGTTTAAAATATCTGTTAGTTTAAACACTGTGTTTGTCCTGACAGCACACAACCAGAGATGTGGCACAGACCCTGCTCGACAGCAGCAATGTGGCCATTGCAAATATGTGAGTTAACACACAGGTAAGTGCACTGCTGAAGCTGTGTTTGCAGAGTCCTATCCCTCAGACATTCACAGTGAAGACCTGCCCTCAAAGCAGCCTGGGCTTACAGGAGTCTTGTGGTACACCCAGGAGAGACCAGAGTAATTCAGATCAAATCTGAAGAGAGTAGGGCACAGATCACATTTCACCTGCCCTCACTGTCTCTCTGCACCAAGCACATCTCGGCACTGCTGAGCTTCCTTCTTTCCAGCTGAAGAGAAGGGAAAATATCCTCAAATGAGCCAAAGAGGCCTAATGAAGTGCTGAGAAATGGGCCAACGCGTGTACAGTAGCGAGGGGAAAGAATATAGGCCAGGACACAGACCAGACCAGGATCCCTGGCATCAGGAATTCCCTAGGGGTCCACAAACAAAAGGCAGAAAGAAGCCACAGTAAAGTCAGTCACAGAGCAGAAGACTGCAGTTTGAGAGCTATCAGAGGGGAACCACAGAAGTAATTTGCTACAGAGCTGATCAGAAGGTAACTCGGCAGAAGAAGATACCTGGGGAAACAGCCAAGAGGCTCGTGCCAACCAGAGTAGTGATGGCTGGAGTGTGGCAGCTGATGGCATGCCCTGACTGGGAAGGGGCACAAGAGGATCATAGGAAGTCTTGCACGTGCCACTACTAAAAAATACTGAAAAGTGAGAGAGACCTTTACTTCCCTGCTGAGTTTCCTCTGACAGCATGCAATGGGAACTGTGACAAACACCAGAGGGGGAGCCCTGCCCTGCCCTGCCTCACCTGAGAGCACACACAAACCCTGCAGTGGCAGAAACCTGAAGGAAAAGCACATCCAACAGGAAAGCCAGGGGGAATCCCAAGTAAGCAGAATGCAAGTTCAAGCATTGGCATCTAGCCCCAGAGCTTGGGGGGAAAAATGTCATGGGACTGTTCAGGAGCAAGAGACTGGAATTACAGAGGTTTAATCCTAAAACAGTGTTTCTCAACCTTTTTAGACTTGAGGCAGCCCGCAAAAAAATGCTAGCTCTTAGTTTTCACTCATTTTTGACTACAGAAAAACACTGGAGCAATTCTGCTGCTGCCGAGATCTCCGAAAGATAAGAGGCCAGCAGTTTTGAACACTGCGGATTCCTAGCTGGAATCTCTGGGTTTACCGTGTGAATCGTGTTTGCACACCTAGCAGTGCTAACACCGTGGCACCCTGTGACACTTCTGAAAAGATCTCGAGGCACCCTGGAGGATCACTGACTTAAGGTAAACAGATTCCTTCACTATAGTTTTCTCTTGGGCCGAGCCAGTTCTGTTTAAGGGCTGGCAGTTGTCACCTGCGGAGCCTGGGTTTACCCTGAAGAGAGAGGGATGGGCACTTACAACCAAGCACATCAGCACCAAGGATGTGCTTGGTTGGGAGCCTGCCATTTAAATCCTGCCAGGTGTGACACTTCTGGGGTATGATCTAGTTTTAAGATCACAGCTTGGCATGGTGCAGGGGAAGCAGGATTGGCTGCTGCTCATGTAACAAGCTGGGGCCTACCAGACAACTGCTACAGAAATCCAAACCAAGATTTTACAAAGGTAAATGTGCAGCGGGGCACCGAGCCTAGCCGAGTAGCCTGCCCCCTCACTGTGCAATACATACGAGGCAGAGAAGTGAACCTCCCAGGTAAGTGAACAAACCATACCTGCTTCCATGATACAGCCCTGAGAAAGGAGAATCATATGTTTTTCTAAGCTGTAGCCCAGGCATTCTCTGTAGTTGGATGCACTTGGCCATGCTCTACAGAAGGAGCTGGCCAGGAACCAGCAGATCAGCTTCCAAGAACATGAACTTCCAAAGGGAAGTGGTTCATTTATGACTTGGCAATAAATCTTTTACGGTCTCACAGGGTGGCCCAGAATGCAAGTGCCTTCCCCAGCCCCACCTGGGTCTACACATAGACCGCTACAGCACAGCGAGCTCCTGCGAGTCCTCCTCGGGTAAAACCTCTGCTGGTCTTTTCCCAGTTCTGCCTGGCAGCTGTCCTGTCCCACACAGACACTTCAGTGCCTCCATGAAAGAGCTGAAAGGTGGGTGTCATAGGCCTGCCCCTGCCCCTGTAGCATATGAGTGAAGCTAGAAGATGAAACCTGGCAGCATGTGCAGTGAAAGGCGCACTGGGGCTGGGGGGCCCCATGTGCAGGCAATAGGGATACTGCTGGGCCCCTACAAGGAACTTTTTCTTACCCTACTCGTTTCTGTCCCAGCAAGAGCCTCTAGCTGTCCTCAGGTTGCATTTTGGAATAAGGACAGTCTTGGAGTGAAGGCATGAGAATAAAGGGCCAGGCAGACTCAGCTCTATTCTGGACTCAGGTACAGATGTGCTCTAGTCCTGTAGCCAGCTTTCCACCCCATTCCCTCCTTGGGACTGCCACGAGGTAGGTCCTTGCCTACCTCAACTACAGCCAGCAAGTCCAGCTGCCTACAAACTGCAGCCTCTTCCCTCAGGTACAGACCTCTCTGCAGCACCCTCTGCCTTTGTTACCCCATGGGCTCAATCCTGACGGCCTGCAGTTCTGAGGCTTATACCTAAAGGTCACCTAGAAGCTCACATTACTGCAAGTGCAGCTGACAGGGTGAAGAGGGCAGGGAAGTGAAAGCACGTTACCCCTGCATTCACTGCTCTTCCAGGTCACTTACAGCTGCAACTCACAGCACCAGCGTCTGTTGAGCAAACTGTGAATGGTCTAGATCCCCGTTCTCTCAAGATCCTGCCTCTGCTGTGCTCCCACAAGGCACAGGTGCTTCTGTAGACTGGCAGCCTCTCCCAGGGCCAGTGATCAGAGGAGGGGCAGGCATTCTGGAGGGCACTGGAAAATTGTAGAAATGTATCTAAGCCTATGCCAGGCCAACACTCCCATCTACACTGCAAAGCTCTCCTCTTCACTCAAGCTTATGCTCCATGTAGCCCTGAAGCCCAGTGCTGGCACTTAGCTCACTCATGCTCGCTCCAGCACTTTGAGAGCTGCTATTCTGGTGTTGCAGTGTACACATTCCAGACTTTTGAACATACACAAGTTCAACGCGCTTGATCCAATGGAAGCAAAATGCACCCGGACCCTTTGGGGATAGCCGCATTACCAGTCCTCAGAGCAAAGTGTTGTTAATTCCCACATGTAATTTTTCTAGAGCAAATTTCTCTGGGATTTTTCCAAACTACTAAGTGCAACAAGCTTCTTGCCTGTTCTTCCCCTCCAAACCCTCCCATGTTTTTAAAACTTAGCCACAAATTATGACAAAAGCTGATTTCTAATGCATACTTCTGCTTTCCCCAACTGCTCCTGGGATGGCACTGAAACTATTTCTTGCTTCTGCATCAACTCTTCCCTATGTTATTCTTTTTCTGGTGCAGGAGCAGACTGAGCCCAGGTTTCCCTTCCTTGTTCTTGCAAAAGTTTAATTTTCCTGATCATGGACTGATTGTTTTTGTCAATTCTTGGGCCTTGACTTGTTCCTCTTCCTACTGTTTTACTTAACTCTTTAATTCTCACAGCACATTTTCCAACTTGTCCTTCTCCACCCACTTGTGACTCCTTACAACCAACCACTCTGGAGGACAGCAGGACTCCACTAGAACTTCTGAGGTCACCTGCCACCTGGTCCTCCATATCACCTGGTCCTCCATACACCAGAGCCATTACTAGCTCTGAGGGCTCCTCCCAGGAGGGGGGAGGTGAATGAGCCAGTTGGCAGCATGTATCTCACCCCTCCCAGTTATTTTTTCTGAGTTTGCTAGGCATCTGAATGAGCCATCAAGATCAGCTTAGCTGCTCCCAAGAGTAGGACTGAGCTTTCTCTGCTCACCTGGAGACATGTGACTAGGTCTTCCCCTCATGTGACCCTCAAGCAATTGAATGTTTAGGACTTTAAAAGGAGTACTCAGGACAAGGCTGAGATCAGTGCAGAGGAGTCCCTGAAAATCCTGGAGTGAGGGAGTCAAGGTCAAATCCATATACAGCATGACCACAGACCACGGCCTCCCTAGTTATAGCCCAATGGCACAAGTCAGGAAACCCTTAGGGGTACGGAATGCACAGAAGAGCCTAAGGTAGGCCCAGCCAGTAAGTGGCCCGAATCAGACTTGCCCTTGTCCTGAACTGAATGCAGGGTAGAAATGTGTCAATGAATTGCCAGGCAGGGAGCTGAGGACCAGAAGTGCAGATGGGGAAAGTAACTTCCTCAAATCCCACGATGGTAAGACTCAGTTGGGAGAAATACAGAGCCATCCCCGCTCCCCCAGCTGAGCTGGCGGGACAATGTGAGAATGTCCTCACAAAGGAGGATGTGCTACAAGGAAGCAAAACAGACCATGTCAAGAACAAAACCAAAGTGCTGCTGTACAGCATTGGTTTCAGCTTGGGTTAGTTTGAGACTGGAACAAAGTGCATGGCCCAACAGCCCTGGGGCACATCAGAAACTAGGATCAGCCCACCCTGAACTGGTAGCACAGTCTCCCAGGTACCAGTGCCTGACATTAAGGGAGCCATCAGGGAGGGCTAATAGACTATATTGTTGTCAGCAGAGCTGGGCCCCTCCTTTTAGGCATCCAGAAGCCATGGTCTTTTGCCCAGGTAACTCAGTTAAACATGTTGGATCAAGTCAATTGGTCAATGTTTGCTCCTGAGCAAGTTCTTGCCTCTTCCAAGGTCTCATATGAGAAGAGAGTTTGGCTTCAGAAGGCAGAGCTCTGTACCCCCCAACTAGCAAGCCAGAGCAACATGGCACCACGGTGGGGGGGCAGCTGTCATGTCAACCAATGAGAAGGACAAGGGGGGAGTAGTTGAGGGAGGTCACCTCCAGCCTGCCACCAAGTGGTTACCATCTTGTCTGGCTTCTGTAGCTGGATTTAGATCCATCAGGGTACAGAGGGGACAGCTCCCTTAAAAAGGAGGGAGCTACTGTACAGAAGTCTTAGAAAACTAGCCTCCTTGCTATAGCCTCTTGTTCCCCCTATCCTACCTCAGGCCAGCTGCTATCTTCTTTTCTAGGATTGGAGGGGTGATGCTAACCTAACCCTCTTCCCCACCCCATCTCCTCACAGTCTGGTCAATGGGAAGAATAGCTAATGTGTCAGCTGCTCAGTTTCCAATCCTCACTGAGGGCCTGGCAAAAATATGTTCCCGTCCTGGTCTTGCAACACATTAACTAGTCAGACTTCACAAACTGCAATGAGCTCCATCACTCTGGCAATAAATAAAGCCCGATTGTGTTCATCTCCCCTATTTCCTACTTAAGCCATTTTGATCACAATAAGAAATGCCAAAAGCAAAAAAAAACCAAAACCAGACCCTTGTTTCCATGTTTTTACAGGATTAAAATATTCAGGGAAATTTAAGGTGCATTAAGGAGTTTTATAACTCTTTTGTGGCTAACACCCCACCAAAAAAAAATCTGTATGTAATGATAGTCCCCAAAATATATGCTAGATACAGCCAAGGTGTTAGAGAAGAGGGCAGAAATGCAAACAGAAACAATCGCCACAGTCCATATCCTTCATGAATTGTAATAGTAGAAAGAGGGGCCCTTCTCCAACTCATCACCTCTTTAGCAGCACAACCACAGGCAAGCATGCAGAACACTGGATACACAAAAGTATCTGGAGAACATTTGTCTTATATAGGACCTGATACTTGGCTGTTTGCATGATTTTTACTTGGCTTTGGGTTTGGTTTTCAGGCAAATTGTAGCTAGTTTTCCTGTCATTTGGAAAATAAACATACACTGGATGATGTAGCCCCCAGGACAGCTTAGCCTAAAGGCTGCATCTGGTTATCAGAAGTTTTCACATTTCAAAACCTATTTTCTTGTGGGGGGGACAAGCACAGAAAGGTTTGAGTGACTCCCGTGGTCATGCAACATTAATTAAACAATGATTCTCTCTCCCCCAAGAAAAAAACCAAAAAAACAAGCAGGGAGCTCCAGAACACGGCTAGACTTTAGAAGGGAAAGTCAGTCAGAGAAGGAAGGAAGGAGAGGATCTCTACTTTGCTCTACAGTGCCTCCTGAGAAATGTGTGTTACATATTTCATATGACATTGCAGTTACAGCAGGTAGGAACCAGTTTCATACAGAACAACAAAGTGCATCCCAAAAGCACTGAATGTCATGTAACAGAAAATTCCAGGGCATAGTCCCAACATAAACCCTTCCCAGATGTAATACCATGCTCCTGTCAACTGAAACAAACAACTAACTTTTCCAAAAATATTACAGCAGCTTTTACCTCTGCGGAGAACATCGGTCTGATCAGAATATTCCACAAGTCCTGGGATCTGCTCAATGATGTAGAGTGCTCCGTCATCAAGCCTCTTTTGCAGCTTGATCTTCTTCAAATCTAGAACCATGTACTGATTGTTATAGGTTCCTAGGAGACATTTAAGAGAAAACCAGATACGTCACCTAGTGCCTAGAGAATCAGGAGAGGAAGGGGGAAAACAGGCAGCGTCTCCATTGTTTAGAGGCTCATATGAAAATGTATTTACCTGAATTGTACTTCAAGAATGTTTGTGCCCAGGCTTTACCACTGTCTGCCATCATGTTGGCAATGCGGACCCTCTGCCAAGCAAAGAGCGCCTCCGGCACAATTTGTTTAAATAGAGTATCGTTCAGCACGGTGTTTGTTGTCTGCAACATCACCAGGTCACTGCCAAGCAAGTAAAAGTCATCCAAAGATACCAAAAACCCTAAAAGAAAACAGAAAAATTCTTATCCTTTTTTGGGTGGGGAGGTCTTACCATAGTTGTAGGACAAACAACAGAGAGGTTATGATAAGTAATCATCCTATTTCTATATTACTGCTTATATAATTGTACACAACTGCAGAACATGGATTTAAAGCAAGAAAATTCCTTTCCATCTTTAAAAAACCACTAGCAATCTGTTTCAGCTTCAGATTTTTCAATTTTGAAAGCAAAAGGTGTTTCACATCATTATCATCTGTGAAGAACTGAATTATTAATTAGGATAGGAAAACTTCTTCCTCACTCCACCTATTAAAATACAGCTTTATTCCTAGAAGTGAATACAAAAATGGAAACTTCAACATTGATTGTGTGGAGAGGAAGGGAGTATTTGTGGGTGTATTGGAGTTTTATCAGCTTCTCTTAGAAACAGATTTACTACTATGTATTCCCATTAGCCCTGCAGAAACAATGCAGCCATTGGACAATGAGCAATGTTCATTTCTGCCTCTGACTGCACATCAACAGAAATATTAATGCCAGTTAAGACTCCATGCCACAAGAAGTACGGAGCTGAAAAGATAAATAACACCTTGGAAAACTAAAATCACACGGATTGCCCAAGATTCTTTTGCATAGGTTTCCACAGGAGTTGGGAGAGCAGCTTTTTCATCCAGAGGGGAGCTCAGCTGGTGAGTTCAGTGCTCACTTCTCATTACCAGCACAGCTTAGGGGGCAGTAAGGAACGACAGCCTCTGCCCACAGCTCTTCAGCTCTTCTTGGTGAGTCCTGGCAGAACAAGTTCGCAGGGTGCTACTTTCACCCTCTGGATAGCATGTCCTGTGAACACGTTGCTTGATGGAAATAGTATGGTAGGGACCTAAGTATGATGGCTTAGATTCTTACAGCACCTTCCATGGGAGGTTCTACTGGTTTGTTTAAAAAAAAAAAAACACCACTGAATTAAGTTCAGCAGCTCATGAAGTAAAATAATTATGGTCCCCATGTTTCAGATGGGGAAGCTGAGCACAGACCAAGCAACTTGTTTGAAATCACACAGATGTTAGTAGAAGGGCCAGGAATAGCCTCTTAGCTCTGCTTAATACTCCTGTGCTTTAACCAAAAGACAGACCATCTTCAAATGAGAAATACCAGGCCTGCAATGTGCATACATCCTCCATTAGAGCAAGAGCAACTTTGAAATCTTGAGCCATTATTCTCCTTCCTGAATCAGATCTTTTCACAGAGTACATTGAGAAGAGAATTACTTTACAGGAAATGGTTCTCTGAAAACACAGGAACAGTAGCGTAGTCCTGGAACAGACAGGCAGGGAAAACATGTAGCCTGTTTTGGAGTGCTTAGTTCCAAAAATTAAAATGTAGCAACAGATAAAATACATCCCATATACAGCTTTCTATAATCAGAAATGGAAGAGCAACTAGCTGCTTCAAGAAGATCAGAAGGGAGGTTTCACTGTCAGTCTTTTAGATGGAAGGTATTGGATACCAGAGTGATGAGCCACAGCATAAATTCTTAAGGAAACTAGAACCAAAATAGTTCAGCTAGTCATAAGTTCGTACCTTGAGTGATTTCAGTGCCTTCCCTTGTGTTTCAGATTAAAAAGTGCCCTATTTTAATAAAATGTAAGGGTTGGGCCGGGGGGGGGGGGGTTATTTGTTGTTTCTTAAACAAATGACGCTATGTTGAAATAGAGCACTCCTGATCTGAACCAAACTTTTCAAACAACAACCGGCAATGATGTAATTCAAAATGGGAATTATCTACTAATGGCATTTTAAAGTAAAAATAATCAAAAGCCAGCTAAGCCAGAAACAAGATTCCTTTCTCCTGGACAATCCCATTCACAGGTTTTACTGAAGAGTTTTGGGGGACAAAATGTCCTCTACCCTTTCCTAGTCTGATTGCCCAGGTGCAAACATTCCATAGTAGCCTAAAAAATTATACAGGCAGACCCTGGGTGAGGGAGAAGTTAAATGCACACTACAGATTCACCCAAGGGAAAAACTGTCAAAAAATAAGCACATGTGAAACTTAGAGATATCAGCAGATGGTAGAATTTCTGTTCTGCCATCCTTGTCTTTTGTACCATGTTTAAGTAAGCATGAGAGTTTGAAGTCATTGAAACTGCCTTTTACGTCACCTGTTGCCACTCCATAGAAGTCACTGACTTCATCTGCAAACCAAACTCCCATTGTCATCAGCAACAAACAAGTTTTCTTGACTGTGCCCCCTTCCCTTCTTTATCAAACCAATACAAAGTAGTTCTGATGGTATTTTGTGGATTTGAGACGTTTTAGATTTTCTCCAGACATCTGTAGGCAGCTGTGATTTTTCCAAGACCCTGAGCCTCATTCATCACAACACTATTAATTGGCTGAGAAAAGCAAACTAGCTTTAAAGGCCTGGGCTGCAGAATTCTCTGGGGAGTCAGTGCAATGAGCAGAGCATAGGAGTGATGTGACCTGGGAGTCACTGTTAGTAAAGAGTTTCTGCCTTTTAGGACCAAAACTCCTTTGTGTTTTAAAAGGTCAACAAACTCATTCTAGTACAGCTAGATGTGCTAACTTGGCCTGGCGGTGACAAGAGACATGTGGCTTTTTTGTCATCACTTCACAGTAAGGGGCAGAGCCTCTTGGCTGAGTCTAGAATGCCATGACTATTCATGACCATGACTACTTGAGAGCAGTCTCTTCCTCTCTCTCCTCCTCTACCTCCCTCTATTGCTCCCTCCTTTTCCGTATCTTTCCCTCTCTGTCCCCCACTTCCCTCTCCCTTTCTATAAAGAGGCCTAATGAGATGGTCTTTCCCAGGGAAGCATATCCTGTAAGTTTTCTTTGTCAATGAAGCAGTCCCCATTCTGATCTTTCACACTGAAGCTTCCTTTGAATTCCTGACTGTGAATGTGTACCACAAATGCACTGGATTTTGCATGCAGAGACCACTTCTTCGCGCTGGTTTAGCAGGCAGGATGCTACCTCCTTCCCTGGGACTGGCTCCTATCATAGTGTTCTGGCTTCCTCTAAGGCATTGCTCCATGCTTCATGCAGTTTGGCCTTAACCAACAGCTACAGATGACAACGAGGTCCCCAGCCTGCTCCACTTCAAATGTCATGTGCTGTGTTTAGATTCAGTGACAGCATTGTTGTATTCATGGCTGAAGCGGCATGGTGTGGGTGCAGTGTTAAGTGGCCAAGAAAAGGGAGGCCCTATACTCTACACCTAGTGACATTTCTCCATTTGTCTATTGTCATAGCATTCCTCTTCAGGCAGCAAAGGGACACTGTCAAGGAAAGAAGCAAGCAGGGCAGGTGACAGATATGGTTGTAGTTGCTGGAGGTGGTGACTGATGACTGGCTGAGATGCCTCTGTCACAATAATGTTCAAGACTCCTCAATCTGCAGCACAGAATGGGCACTGTCAGGGGATGTTGTTGATATGAAACTGATAAAACAAGTTTGGGAACAGTCTACTTTCCCGCCCTGCCTATCAGCTGCCAGGTTGGCCTACATAAGCAATGATGTGTACAATCCTCTAGCTGTATCTGTTTATAATTGCAAAATAAAGAATGATTAATCAGAACCATAGAATGTGTTCTGACACACTCTTAACAAGGAGCCTATTTACTGGTCTTGAAAAGACAGAGTGCTGTAATCAAAAATTATTATTTATGGTAACTCCACTTGGAAGATTGAGTGTCTTGGGCAATTTGACCGTTTTCCAGGGTCAAAGAATATACTAATCAGGGTGGAGGTACACTTCTTCTGGGACACATGTCACTCACTCCTCGAAGCTCTTGGAGAAGACATGATGCAACTTTGGCCAGTAGGCCGAGGTCAACTCTTGTAATTTACTATTAGTCTGTAAAGTAAGTACTGCAGCTTGTTCACAGGGATGTCTGTCTGTTTTATGCATGTAATGTTCATCCTTTCTGAGACATGCCAAGTAGAACATTTATTTAAAATAAAATGATTTAGGCTTCTAGCTGTTTCACAAGGAGAGCTCTGGACTGGCCTTCTCAAATCTTGAGTGGTCAGAGGGGGGAAAAAAGCTTTTTCTGTGCTACCTGCACAGAGAAGGTTGCAGTTCTTTGGAGTGATGGTGTGGGACCTCTGGGTTCTACTGTGGATTCAGAGGACACAAGTACCTAGAAGAACAAGGCTCT
>NW_005842098.1:213674-244954 GCF_000455745.1 Alligator sinensis | reverse complement strand
CTACTCCGGGATTTCCCTAGATCACAGCTAAGCCAACATCTTGGAGATTGGTTTATCATTTGAAAAAGCCAACAGTCTGTAAGCCATGTCTTTAGCAAAGTCTGAACTTGTGTAATCAATGGTTCTGGCCATCTTGATGCCATGTGATATTGCACCATACCACAGCTTCCACCAAATTTCTATCATGGAGAGATCTGCTATAAGCATCCTGAACTTTGCTGCAGCCAAAGGACTTCCGTTTTTAGGATGGTCTTAACAATTTTGCAAATGATAGTGGAAGCTCACCATATCAAAGTCTGTCCTGAGATGAGAAAGCTTTAAAGTGGGCCACTTCCAGAGTGTTTCTTGGATGCTTTGATTGCCTCTTGGGAACAAGTTGATTTTTAATATCTTCCACAGCAACATGCCTGATCAGCTAATTAGTAAAAAAGGAGAAGACTCACATTTCAATCCAGAGTGAAGAGGCCACCCACACAGCAAAAATTTCATAGCAAGGGGCCAACCCAGAACACAGAACTTCACATCAGCAGTTCTGGTCTCTGTTTCCACAGCTGAAGCACCATGGAACATCCAATGTCTGGAACATATGGCCACTTCTAGAAACCATGACTGTTCTCAAAGGCATATTTACTAAGAGACCTCAGATCCAGGATGGGGCTGTAGCCATCTGGTTTTTTGTTTGCCAGAAGTAATCTAGGATAAAATCCAGAAGTAACCTAGAATAACATCTTTTCCTCTTCACTAGGTAACACAGACTTAGTGGTGTTCTTTACAACAGATGCTGGAATTTATGTAGAGAGACTGTTCAGCAGCATGAAGAACTGAGTTAGTATACATCAGTGACGGACAAAATATGACCCGCCAGGCAATTTCATCCAGCCCGCGAGTGCCCACCAACTACATGTACCCCACCCCATCCTTCCGCCCACAAGGGTGGGAGTGAGAAGCCCAGATATACACACACACCCCTGCCCAACATACCCTATTACGCCTCTCTCCCACCCTTGTGCACAGAAGGGCTTGGGCCAGCCATCATGCAGCTTCTGGGTGGGGCTGCTGCTGCCACTGCTGCAGCCACCAGGGGACCTGCTCTGCTTCCCCAGTGTCCCACTTGCTTTGGGCACCAGGTAGGGAAGCAGCAGGGGTGGGGGGAGCTGCAGCTGGGCGGGAACAGAGAGCATGGGGCTGGCGGGAGCATAGAGCTCGGGTGGACAGGATGCGGGTGTGTGGAGACACCCCCCCGTGGCGCACAGCAGCACCAGGCAGGGGCGCTTGTGCCCAGCATAGGTGCTGCCGCCAGCAACGTGCAGCTCAGTTCAGCGCTACACATCAGGATGAGAAGTGCAGTCAGGCCAGCCTGCTTCTATCGTGCAGGGCTTCCCACGGTGCAGGTGCAGTTCCTGCACTCACATAGCACTGGGGGAAGCCCTGCATGATAGAGGCAGCTGCCTTCACTACTCCCTGCCGTGCAGGTCCTGGGACTCCATGGGAAGCAGGGAATGAGGCTTCTCTCCATTCATGGCAGAGTCCCGGGACCTGCATAGTAGGGAGCGGTAAAGGCAGCTAGCTCCATTGCGCAGGGCTTTCCCCGGTGGTGCATGAGTACAGGAGCTGCACATGCACTGCGAGCAGCCCTATGCAATAGAGGTGGGCCAGCCCAGCTGCACTCCTCACCACTACGTGCATTGCTGGCCAGAGCCACACGCCACCGGCGGCAGCACCTGCACTGGGCATGAGCACCCCGAGCATCCCCCACCTCCTGCTGCTGCCACTAACAGGAACTGTGCACTATGAAGGTGGAGTGTGGGGGTCCTCACACCCCCCAACCCTTCGTCTCCCCAAAAACCCCACACACCCACACCGTACCCCCACAATTCCTCCCCACATTACACACACCCTGCAACATACCCTATTGCCCCCCATACACAATGACACCCCTCAAGCCCCCACACACACACCCCACCATACACCCCCACACAATATACAAAAGTAAGACTTTATTTTTTAGTTATTATGCAATCACCTCTATATACACTATGCAAACACAAATCATGACAAAAATATTTTTTGTAATAAAATTAAAATATTTTATAGTAGGTGTTTGACTTTTAGTATATGATTTGGTTTTTTTCTGGTTCCAAGATGGCAATCCTCACCTCCCAAAAGAAGCGTTTCCAGAGGGCAAGGGCAGGGACTTCTGGTGGCAAAGGCAGAGGGCAGCCAGGGGGCAGAGCACCTGTCAAGGGGTGGGGCTACCCTTGCAGCCCTCAGCAGTTCACCAAAACTCATTAAGCAGCTCTCCAGCCAAAATAATTGCCTGCCCCGGTATACATTCTTGAAAGGTCAAAACGTAGTGGAAGTTTTCTAAACCAGCTTCAACAGCCATCTTAGAGAAAAGCATTTGCCTAAGTATCTTTGGGAACAGAGGGCCCACAGGGAGCACCCGAGTACTTCCACCTCAATTTTGTTCAAGTGCCTGTAAAGAAAAGCCACATATGCTCTATGTGGTTAGGGACACCAGGGACCCTTTGGCTTCTGCAGCATGAAAAGCAGAGCGCTAATTGGAAAGAGTTCCTGAAATCTTGAGTTAAACAAAAGTGGCTGTGCTTCCATTAGAAAGGTATTCTTCTCCTAAAAACTCTTCTCTTCACTTTCTTAAGATATGATTTTTTTAAAGGTGATTTTTCTGCCTCAGACTCATGCAAAGCTAACTCAAACAGCTTTGCACTTTGTTTTATTCTTTCAAGTTTGTATCCTCCTCCACCCACTTCTATCCCCTCTTTTTTTTTTTTTTTTTTTTTTTTTTTTAAGCAAGAGTCCATATATTTAACGTTTAAAATTAGCTACTGGCACTTTCTAACATTCCTTTAGGAAAGCTGAGAATGAATTGTGTTGCCAAATCTTTCTGACATAGTTTGTAAATAGTCTGTCCAGCTGCATAACTAAAACATGAATCATGCATAAAGAGCAAGGGAAAAATGGCTGCGACAAAAAGAATAAAGTTAATAAATCAAGAACTGTCTCCCTCTCTCACATAGCCCACTGCAGCCAATAAAAAAAATGTGTGTGTGTGTGTGTATGTATGAATGTATGCATGTATATTACACACATATACACATGCACAAGCGCATGCAAAGATTGGTATTTCAATGCCAGAGAAATCTATACAACCACAAAATGTCCCATGCATGATACTCCTTCATAATCCCATTGCAGCAGTCATGCCACAGAAATTTAACAAGGTGTTCAAAACTGTGTAATTACCAGAGATGCACTAGTATGGCATGGGTTGGGTAAAGGGAAGATCAGCCCAGCAGAGGATTGTAAACCACACAAACAGCATTCAAACTCTGTTTTATAAAAGAAGGGTTACAAAATTCTGTTTATAACTGTGCCAAGGGTTGCTAAATGTTTAACAGGTAGTGTTAAACCTGGAAAACAATATTGGTGTCTGCAGAAGGGGTGTGCAAAGCAGGTCCTATTCGATTCGGATTTGGATTCAGCCTGAATCAGGGACAGCGATTCGATTTGTTGATTCGGATCACTATCCCCAATTTGATTTGGCCAAATCCGAATCTGAAGGTTCGATGCTGATTCAGAGAATCAGCGATTCAGCCATAGACACAGCTTTAAATGTTTTTTCTACATATCTCAAGGTATCAGCATGGCTTGTGAACGCTGTGATGCTGGGGTGCATGGAACGTCCGACAGGAGTGCGGGAGCCCTCCATGTGCTCAGCGGTGAACCCAGAAGTGGACTGAAAGTACTTCTGGTCCACTCCCGGGTCCGCCAGGGAGCACACAGGGGGGGCCCCCTACGCCTCCTCCGGCTCAGTGATTGGCCATGGGGGGATGCCAGGCACCCCCTCAGACCCAGGAGGCACCAGCTGCCTAGCCGGGGGGCCCCCTGCATGCTCCCCAGCGGACGCAGAAGTGAACCTGAAGTGCTTCTGGTCCACTTCCCAGTCTGCTGCCAAGCACACTGGGGACACTCCCATGCTTCTGTGGGACACTCCATGTGCCCCAGCATCGCAGTGTTCCTGAGCCACCTGCTACCTAGAGGTATGTAGAAAAAACATTTAAAGCTGTGTCTATGTCTGAATCGCTGATTCTTTCTGAATCTCTCCGAACTGACTCGGAGGGTTTCAATTCGATTCAGAGAGATTATAGGGTCCCCTGATTCAATTCAGATTCAGAGATATGGCCACCAAATCGGACCAAATCGAATCGGGGCCCGAAGCTTCGCAGAGCCCTAATCTGCAGCTGTGGCCCCACAAACAAGTTACTCATCAGTTATGGGCACTACAGCATATCAGCTGCTCTGAGGTAACTGCCTATATGCATGCTCTTACCCTGTGGTGTGGGAAACCTACCTTGGGGCAGCTTACCCCATTGAGAGTTGATCTGCTTTCATTGACTGTGGAGCAAGAGTTATTGCATAGACAGTAATTGCAGCTCCACACTCTTTACCTCATGGTAGTTTGTTCGTGTGCCCGGACCCAAAGGTATAAAGGTACGCCAGTCTTCTTGCTATTTCTTTAAGTCGTGTACAGAGGAGAGATGACTGCTAGACACTCTCTGGGATGCAGAGATCAACATATTTATGAATGTTATATTTTGGGTTCAATTCCCCCACCTCTGTTACCTGGGTAACTGCTGAAAGAGATGCGACCTGTATAAATCTTCGAATCAGCTATTTTGAAGTCCCAGTGTTTATATATTCTCAGTGTTGCTGCATATGTGAACCAGCTGGAATGAGCAAAGTAGATGTTCTCATAGCCAGGAAGAACCTAGAAAAGAGCAGCAGAACAGTGAGCAAACTTAAGTTGTGTCCCTCTTTGTAATTATACATGCTGAATTCCAGTAGTGATGGGAAACAATTTGTTACAGATAATCTGATGGATTTTTGCAAGGGTTCAATGAATTATCAGATTCCTCTGATTTTGAAATTGTTATTAAAATTATTCACTGAAATTTCTGGGAATAATTCTTGTCCAGTTGACTGTTTCCATACAGTTAGCAATAAGTATTCAAAATTAGTTGGTTTAGTTTTATTGGACCCCTGTGGATATGGTATGTCTCAGTTCCTTGACTGAACAAATACTGCTTGCAATCAAGCTTCCTTCTTGCATGTTCATATTTAAGCACATTCAATATTTTATTTCTCCAGTTCCTTTGAATGAGCTGGTTAAAATACAGAAAACAAAGGCAAGTGAATTCTGTTTAAAAAGTTAAATCTATACAGGCAGAACATCCTTTGGAAGTATTCTCCCAGCAATAATACTCAGCATTCATACCAAAGCTAGTTACAATAAGTAAATGCCTGACTTATCTCCAGCACAAGCTTAGGCTGCTGCTGTGAAGGAAACAGTCTCCAGGTTCCAGCTAGAGACCTGAGAAATCCTAACTGCACTGTCTTTATCTCTGAAGCATCATGTGGTGGCCATAATAAAAAATGGGAGTGCTTATAAAGCTGACGATGCACCCTCTCAACAGACCACCAGTTGGTCAAAATGCATGCCCTTCCCCTCCTTCTCCCCTCACTCTAGCTACACTCTTCCAACTGCTGACCTGCATGGGGAAGGAGACTGCTATTAGATATAAAACCCAGATTTCATGTGTATCCACCACTTTGTAACCAGTGCCCTAGTATCCAAGTGCCTCTCCTGAACAGTAGTGTAAGAGCACGTGTAGATGAAATGGGGGCCCTAAATTGAAGTGGTAGGTTTTTAAAAACACTGCTTCAATTTACGGCTCTTTAAACCCCCCTGTTGTGCACACACCCGAACTTACCTGCCTCTCTGAAGGTGGGGAGGGCGAGCTGCTGGCGGACAAAGCAGTCCCTGGGCTGTGGGGGGTGGGGGCTGGTGCTTCCCTCTGCGGCAGTGGTGCCCTCCCCACCCCAAGTGGCACCTGCCCGCAGACACCTAGGTCAGGTGGTCCCAGGGGGCACCACAGCCAGAGAGGGAAGCACCAGGCCCCTGCACAGCTCAAGCAGGTAGGAAGGCTGCAGGAGGGGGGAGGAAAAAAAAGATCAGGCTCACCATTTTTTTTTTCCTTGGGCGGAGCCTGCCTTCCTGGGCTGCTGCCAGGCTGCCTACATGGGCTTCCTGCAGAGCCCCTGAGCTGCACAGAGCCCGGTGCTTCACTCCACGGCTGTAGGTGCAGCAAACTAAAACTCCTTGGAGGAGTTTTAGTTTGCTGCGCCCAAAGTGATTTAAGGTGCATTATGCTGCAGAATTTGCTACAGTGGCTAGAATTATTGCGCAATACACTGCCGATGTGTGCAAACACTAACACCATTAAAGCAGCACAAAAGCATTTAACCCGCTTTAACCTCACTTCGTCTATGCACGGCCCATGTCACAACCACATGGCCTGGCATATCAGGTTCTACTATGGTAGTGGGTTTCGCTGTGTTGTTATGAAGGGGCCATGTCTGGAAAAAATCTGTCCTTTCCAAGGGCAGCACATAGCAGGGACACAGGTTAAGCAAGTTCCTCAAGAAAAATGAATGCATCAAAATTTGTCCTCTATGTCCACAACACCCAATTGTTTAATTAGGGTTTTGCCATTTTCAGGTATTAAATACAGCGTTATGAAAAATGCAAGCCCAAATACAAGGGCAACAAGAGACAAAAGCAAAAGCTAGAATTCCTTGTACAGAGAACACAGTTTTGCACATATGTAGTTTAAAAAGTGGGGAAGCATGAATGGTGCTTGTATGATTCCCAGCACAATGGGGCCTTGATCCCCAATTGAGACCCTTATGTGCTTCCATTGTATAAATGAGAACGAGAGGGTTATAATAATGTACAGTTACATTGTGTCTTCTCCATTACAATGAGGAATTGTTGTCCTCACCTTGATAAGAGCAGAGCAGTGACCCATGTCCCACTCATATTTCCTATGGTCTCCAGGGTCTGTAATGCATCGTTCCCGTGCTGAATATGTAAATAATGAAGGGATGAGGTCCAACAGATCACCAACTGCGTTTAGGAAGTGGACATCAAAGATGCTCAGTGGCTAGGTAGGGGCAAAAAGAGAACACAAAGCTCTTGCTTTCAGATGGAGAAGTGACAAAGTGATCTCAGCTGTTAATATCAGTTATTTTCATTTTCATCTGCAAAAGCACTCATGAAGTTGTTCCTTTTACAACTGATATTTACTCACGTAAGCTCAGATATACCTTGTGGATCTGGGCTACAGTGCTTTTTCAATGGCACTACATATAGCATAAGTAACACTGAGAGAGAGAAAAGAAAAGGAGAAGTTAACAAGAATTTTTAAAGCCTATTATAGCTGTACAGGTAGACGCTGTTCAGAGGCAGAAGGTGCTGTACTACTAGGTTTGAACACTTTAATCTAAATGCCTCTGAATACTCTTATTAATAAATAACCCAGATGAACATGTTGGGTCTCTCACAGGCAATCCTAAGGAATTAGGTTAGTTAACAACATTAATCAATATGAACAATAGCTGCTCAGACTGGTAAATGGAGGGAATCCATCAAACACATAGCTAAAGACTTTCAAAAATACAACTATGGCTTTAGAGAGCCAAGATTATCTAGTTTACAACTACTTTGTAATTTATCCCTTGGAATATTCCCTTATCCTGTCTCTACCAAAATAACCATTAAACAAAAGTCTAATATTAAATCCACTCTACAGTGGAGTCATTTTCTGAAACTTCCCTACTCCTGTTAGTCTAGGCAAGACTTAACAGGATGACAGAATGCATGTTGCTGAGTGATAAGACTGATTAAATTTATGGTCAAAACTCAAAAGCAACCATAGAACATCTATAAAAGTCACTGTTTCTGTCTAGGAAGCTGGCCGCCCCTGGGAGAGGACGGCAGGGACAGGTGGAAGAGAAGACTGAAATTCTCTCTGCTGCTCTCTGTTTTTACTCAGAAGTCAAACAGGGAAATGTGTTGCCCACCAGCTATTCAGACAGTTCTGCTTTTGCGGTAGCCAGAAATAATATATTTTGTGAACTTTTTTACCCAGAGTTCCACCAGAAGACAAAGCTTCCCCACTCAGCCAGGATGGGCTGTTGTGTAGAGGAAAGGCAAGACAAGCTTTGTCATATATTGTATTGCTTTATATTCCCTTACATTTTTGTTGTAAGGGAAATGGCAGGGAAGATGCCTTTAGTCTATAAAGAATTAAAAGGCTCAAGTGCTCTGGTTTTACATTTTTTCAAACAGCTCAGTAATGTGGGCCATCCAGAACAAGGGTCCAGACATCTGTTATCACCTGGGAATCTGTATACTCAGGTGTAGCTTCTAGATTAAATTCATACATAAAACAGTTCCTAAAAATAATTAAGGGCTGAATTAAACCAATTCTGTATAGAATATACTAGGTGCAAGGGAAAGATGGTGGGTATTTCCCAGTGTCCATTGTATTAAAAAAAAAACAAAGACATCCAGAACGAAATCATTGTCAGAAGCAAGCAAAATAGTCTCTGTCCTTTTAGCTAAACTTATTCTCACCCCCTCCTTCCTGCCCCCTCACCCCCACTTAAAACCTTCCTAAGCATTTTAAAACCTGAATTATAAAAGTAAACCTGAAACCACATGTTACTGCCACAGTGTTGGGAGCTAACAAAAGTTGAGAAGGTCCTCACAATAGTAAATGTAACATCACTAGATGGCAAACTGAAATAATATATTTGCATATGTTTATACTCTTCATATGAGATTAGAGACTCCAGCTTCCAAAGTCCCTTGTCTCCTAAGGAGGACAGTGAGATATGTCTAATCATGTACTAGGCCATGTCCTATTGTCCAGATGTGACTGAGAAATAATCTGAGACAGCAAAGAAAAAGCATAGATATTTCAAGCAGTCAAGTGTCATTTTTAAGAGATTTATCAAAACAAAAGACAGACAAAGGTATAGGTTTACAGCAGTAGTTGATAAGTCAGAGACTGACACACACATGTTAGCTCTGGTAAGCACTAACACAAAATTGCAGTACTAACCATATGCCAAATAAACAGATGGGCAAAAGCAAAGGTGTTCTGCTCTCAGTACAAACATATGAAATCTAAACATAGGAGGTGCTGCCCAAAGCTAGACGTGTGAAAGGCAGAGGAGTGGAAAAGGAACCACAACATCTGCTCCAGACCAATATGAGAATAGGAATATTCACAGGGTGTATGAAAATCCACTGAAACCCAGAGAAGGTCACTATTAGAATACCAGATTGTATCAGTCAGTTTTATTAATTTTAAGTTAGGATGTATTAAAATGTGCCTTTTTAATATTTCCTATGTTGTTGATGCATATGCTTTTGTTCTGATCGCAAAAGGATGGTGACAAGTGACCCACTTATAAGGGAAGCACAGCTTAGTATTGTATACATGAGCAAGTGATAGTGAAGTTGCAAACACCGCTGCTGACTGATTCAGCACAAAACCTGAAAGTTTCCACATTAATTGAGTAGCCAACATTAAGTTGCCTGGGCCTCCCCACCCCTGCCCAACACCATGCGCTGCCCCTGGGGCAAGCCAGTCCCTTCCTGGCTGGCATCAAGTGTCCTGCCAGCTGCAGGCGCCTGCTGAAAGCAGAAGCAGTGAGGGACCCAATCCTGCTTTCAGCAGAGCCTGCCCCATAGCCGAGGGGCAAGCAATTTTATCACTGGATTCAATGGGAGAAAGTTAGGCCAGCTCTGAACAGTCCTGAAAATCCTTTGTGGAAATTTCCAGGTTTTGTGGTGAATCAGTCAGCAGTGGTGTTTGCAACCTCATGCCACTCACAGGGGACAGATAGTGTATAAATTGAGGCTGAATTTTGAGAGACAAAAATTGGGCTTCAAAACTTGACTTATACACTGTGAAATACGGTAATTGTAGAAAAGGAAGCATCACAAGCAGACTCCTCCAACCTGCCTAAGGCCATCTATAAAAATGGGCATGATATATTTTAAGATTACCCTAAAGCCCACACCCATCAAATACATACACTAAGAATCCCCAACAGCCATTCAACCCCACCCCTCAAACTTCTGAGTAAAATAATCCCACCTTTACTCACCTACCTGCCTAGTGTTTGGGACTCACCAGGGCTTTGTAGGCTACAATCACAGGAAATCCACCAGCAGCAATCCCACAATTCCCTGTTTCTTACTTCTAGCTCTTCTATAGCTCACTTCCTGTCTCTACTCTCTGTAATTAGAGTCAAGCAGGGACAGAGAGAGAACCACCTGCAGACTGGCTCCCTTGACAGCTAAAAACCACTACAGTATGAACAGCTTAGATACAAGCTACAAGGTAAGATTGGGATGGGCACGTCTCATACAACCCAAGCTGGTGGAAGGGAATCCTCAGGTTTGAGCACAAGCCTCAACGAAGGTATAACTTGTTTTCAGCTGATTCTGGTTTGCTTAGTCACTAACATCTGGTCTTCCAATACCAATCTGTTTACTGCAGTAATACCTTGAAAGTGGAAAATTTATTGGTATTGCAAGCAGCTAAAGGTCAGGAGTTTGGTTTGAATGCTTGTTATAGAGATGGAAGTCTTCATAAGATGCTCTCAACAGTTCTGGTGTAAAGGGGTGCCTCTCTTTCCTTTAGTGTCCTTACTCCCTTCCAGTAAAGGCCAAAGCACATTCTAAAATATATATCCTTTTTCAACATTATTGTTTTTAACCTTGTCATCCACTGCTTCCCAACTTGATGAGGCTAAGATACAAAGTCAATGCCAGACACTCAAGTTCTTCCTTTTACACTGTGAAATTAATTGAACAGCCCCTCAGCTGTTGTAAATCACTGTATTTTTACTGGAGTTCATGGAGCTGTACTGGTTCACATGCTAATGAATTTGACTTTTGTAAAGATCCTTCCCAGGGAAAACTCCACTATGAACTATAAAAAAGATTCCACTACCATAATGCTGCCAGGCATGCACTGAAATGGAAGACTAATTTAAAAAAAAAAAGCCACACTAAAATTACAAAATCTGTACCCCCAAAACCAAAGGTTGCTAAGAGAGGTCTTTATTTTAGTAACGTAGCTTTAATTTTAGTAAATTAGCTATAGTAAAGCCTTAGTAAATTTCCAGCTTGCTTGCTTACTACACTACTGGTAGTTTCAACACCCAGAGAGTTTCTGACCCAAAAGCCATCACAGAATGCTGCAAAGGCAGGTTTTTCCACCTCATCCCTTTCCATATACATGCATGTAACAAGCTCTCTCATGCCAACTGGCTTCCAAGAGAGTAGGCTTCCTAATTTACAGTTTTAATAAACACTTATCTGATCTGCACCATTTGTTAATAGTAATCATATTAAGCCTTCGTTAATGTTGCTAGAAGTTTCATAAGGTGAATAGGTTAAGAGGAGGCATTTACCTTTAAATACTTTTTTTTTTTTTTTTACTCTGAATTTTCTTCTCATTCACACTTCTCCCCCAAAAGTGCTTGCAGAGAATGTCACCAGGCTTACCGTTTGTTTGTGGCGTTTAGCCCATTCTAGGGCTCCCAGGTATAGTCCATCCAGCTGTGCAGTAATGTAGCCAGCATGTCTCCAGAAGGGATCACCCTTTTTTTTCTTAATTTGCTGTCTTGTCCAGTTATTCTGTTTCCTGTCAAGCCAAAGGATTTTTTTGTTTATTTTTTTCAGGATGCTCTTAGATTTGCTCTGCATTAGGGTGGTGTTATAATTTCAATGTGCTAAATCTAAGGAGTGTTATGTGGTATTAAAGTTAGCACATGCTGTAAGCAGCCACGTGTTAAGGGTTAATACCCTCTTTAACATGCACAGCACTGACTTGATGTAACAAGAGCTGCCTAACACCAGCTGGAGATAATTTTTGTCTAAAGAGATGTAACTTTGAGACTGCTCAGAGAGCATCTAACTCGTCTTTTCCTGCCTAAATGTACAGACACTCCCATCTTGAGAGCTTTTAACATATGGGAAAGGTAATATCCAACAACACCCTTACAAATACAATACTTGAAAGAGCACACCAACAGAGTGGGTATGACCACGGGCCCAAATCATTGTTATCATTATGAGACTCTCCCATAGCTCTCTTCTTCCCTTCATCTTCACCTATCCCTAGAGCCACTGACAGGATCAGACCCTGGCTTCTCTTCACTCGGTTCTTCATGCTGACAACATGCAAGGACATAAAACAACTGTGGCTGACCTCCAAAGAATTCCACTGGGGTGGAGCAACATAAGGACCCATATAGCCTGACAATAAGCTTAGTAAGAATACTGGGAGCAGTAGGGTGCCTGGTCACAGGGCTCAGGGATATAGGCTTTCTATACTACAGGACAGCCCAAGAATGGCTTCTGTGAGACAGAGCAGCTCTCACAGCTGTCCTGGATCTAGGCAAAATATTGGTCTCCTATAACGCCACATTTTACTGCCACTCCATTGCATCTCCCCTGGATTAGGTCTACTCTGTTGCATCTCTTTGGAGATTAAGGACATGGCTACATGTGTGCATTTACTGCACAGTAACCGAAATTACTGCGCACTACAGGCAAGCATCTACACACGCATGCCCATACTACACAATAAATAAGGCAACTTATGCTAACTTGAGCGTAAATTTGATACCTGCATCATGCAGGTATCAAATTTACGTCTGATTGGTTACTGTGCAGTAACACACCTATAGATGCCTTACTGGGCAGTAACATTCTGCCAATCTACACATAGTGTTAACGCACTTTAATGCCTGTACGTGTAGACACCAGCCTATTCCTACTTATTGCGCAGTAGATTTAAGCTGGCATAAATATACATGTAGGCATGCCCTCAGTGTAGGATCTCACGCGGAATGTCTGCCCAGGCATGGTGGCCACCCCATATTCTTTTCCAGGAGGAAAGTGAGAATGGAGGTTAAGAGGGTGGTAAGAAAACCCTGAGATCCTTTACTTCTAGTTGTAAGAAGATATCATAAGAGGAGCCCAGAACTCAGAAAAGCATGCCACCTACAAAGCGTTCTGGCACAAAAATGAGCATAAGGCTGAGGTACTGTAAAAGAAAGAAAATAGAAATTGCAGTGGCACACAAATGTAAGGAGAGAAATAAAGCAGGTCATTTGCGGAATCACCCAAGTTAGGGCCTGCTTCTCCTCCTTACATCAGTATAACTCCATTACTAGAACAGAATTATTCCTGATTTGTGCAGGGGCAAAAGAAAGAAGAATCAGGTACTCAGAAGCTAACATAGAACACACTTCACCTCCTAGGACATACCCCACCCACACAAATTTCAGTTGTGGCAAGAAAGGGCAAGCTGAAAAATTGTTTCCTAAGAAGAAACCAGATGGTTCAGTGTGTGGTGTTCACAGCACAAACGTTTCTGAAAATATAGTAAATAAAATTAATCTTGAGGGTTCATTAATATTAAATAAAACCTTGGATAATGCCAGTGTTCAATGGGCGCATCTACACATGTCGTTATGGCAACATTGTTAATGCGCCATCCAAAAGGAAGTACTAAATCATGGCACAGTAACAGCCCATACTGCACCGTACGCACAATGCATGGTTATTTTTAGCAGCTACTTTGCCATACCAACATGCTATACCAGGGGAGCACATTGCTACAGCAGAGTAGCTACTGGTCACATGTAGATGCCCATGGATCCTACGTCACCATAGCACATTACTATGATGATGTAGCATCATGTGTAGAAAAAGCATACCACGTTGGGCACATCTTTTTTGAGGACCACAATGAAAAGAATGAGACAGTCCCTTCTGAAAGCTTGCTGGCAATTCTTATTTGTGTAGTGGCACATGTGTATAAGAAAGCTCTACTACTTGTACAGCATACAACTAAGACAATGAATGACCTAAGGATTCCATCATTCTTCTGTTTCCAAAATGAGTGCAAGAATGCATGAATGGAAGTTCTAATAACTAAGTACCTACCCCATAAACTTCTGAACTCCACTCCGAATTGCAGGACTCTTAATTAGTTCTGGATACAGATTTAAAGCATGATCGCGCATGTGTCTGAAAGAGTAAGTGTAGAAAAAGTTATTTTCTGCAATTTTTCCCACCCCTTTAGCTTCATATATATGAACAGATAAGTCAGCTCTTTCTATACCCCAGTTCGCTCTGCTAACCTCCAAGACAAACCATAATGCAAGAGAAAGAAAGGAACTGTTCAGAGTAAAAATGACATGGCTCAACCTCTGCTCAAACAGTCTTACAATGGAAAAACAGGAGACCAGTGATACTAACCTATCTGGACAATGAAACATCAGTTTAATGTGTATGAGTGCTTGAGCGCATGCTTGTGTGTATGTAGTGCTGCAGTATCTTGAAAGTCCTGGCGTGTTAGTTGAAATATAACATGGGTAATTTACTGGAAATGACGTCATTTACAATCAAGAAAGCAGTGATGTCTTAAGGTGTATTTTGCTGATTTAATAGCTAGTGAGAAACTCAGAGTGCTATCTCACAGAGTTTTACCACTAGTCAAGTTTTTTCTTTTTTTATAAACAGTGTATATTTACAAAGGACAAATGGTCCTGTGTACTTCCGCAGTGCATAGATTGCCAGTAGTCCTACCTTTTTGAGGAGGGGGACTGGAGGTGAATATAGCTAGACAACTTTTATCAACAAATAGTAAGGTCACTGAAAAATGCAATTTTCATGGAAAAAATATATTCATGAATATGATACAAATTCAGAAAATTATTATTTTTTTACAAAAACTAAGGCAGGGATTTTGACAATGTTACATTTCGGCACTTTTAAAACACAAGGTTTTGACTTTTCAGTTTTAAATGATGTTCTCACATCAAATTTGGCCTATTTTATTTTCAAGACTAAAAAGGGTTAAATGAGCTAAAAAAATAAACAGAACATTAGCCAGTAATTCCAGGATAAATTGAGTTTTCTTGAGTCAGTCACAAGAAATACTTGTTTTGTTTTGACATGCCAAAAAATACTGGTTCGATTCATCCCAAACCAATTTTTTTTTCCCAGTTTTTTGGTTCAGACACTGCACCTGAAAAATCGTGCAGCTCTAGCAAAGAATCACAAATGGCAGCCTTGCTGGCTCAAATCAGTATGACTAGGTCACTTATCAGTGCAAAGCTCTCTCCTCATACTGAGAACTATTGCCAATTCTGGCTCTCCTGCAGTTAGGCAGAGAGAAGTCCATCTAGCTGGACTTCCTTCTGTTAAAGCCTGTGATAATCCTTGGTCACTTCTTCATCACAGCCAGAGCCGACCCTAAAGGAGTACAGGGCCCAGGATAAATCAGTCCGTGCAGGGCCCCCTTAACACATCGCAGGGCCATGGTACCCCTGCAAAGAGGTGGCGGGGGGGTCTCCGTGCTTCTTCTGTAGTGCAGGGATGAGCCACCAGCTCCAGGTGGGCCCCACAGGAGGGGCCACAGCCACTCCACTTGGCTCTGTGGGTCCCCACCAAAGCACAGGGCCTAGGGCAGTTGCCCCATTTTACTGTAACCTAGGGACGACTCTGATCACAGCAACGCCAGCTGGGAAGACTTGGGTTGGAAAAACAGTAGGCCTTGTCCCCAAGTCCCCTCAGAGACTGGGATTAAGTTGCATTTAAGGACGAGACTCTTGCTGCTGTTACACTCCCATTTTGATAATTGAGCAATATAAAGAAGGTAAGGACATACTATGGCTCCTGTTCTGAGGACTGCTAGGCTCCCAGTGGAGGTACATGCTGGAGATAAGTAAGGCAAACAGCTGGAGCAGATCTGGAATTCCTCTCACCCCTGGGACAGCAAGGACGCAGTGGCAGAGACAGGTAGGGGAGCAGGGAAGAAGGGAAGGGGAGAGGACCTGCATCTGAGCAAGAAGGGGAAAAGAGGGAGTTTTCAGGAAGTCTGAAGTAAGATATCCCTAATCTAAGAGTGGGAAAACCATGGGATTCCACCACAGAAAGAAGGAACACGTGGGGCATAGCAACTGTTGGGTGAGCTGGGAAGTCTGAAGTACAGCTAGCCCTACAAACTTGATACTAGCACCTCTAAAAAGTAGTTTCTGTTTAACTGTCAACATGGGTTTAGGTGCCTCATTTCAGGCACTCACTTTTGTAAATCTGAGCTAATCATTCTAAGTGTATTTATACTATGTGAGTTCTTGAAAGAGCTCCCAGAGCTATCTCTGAGCCAAGCAATGACAAAAGATTGCATCCCAATCTGAATGGAGTGAGTGAATTATTGACAAGTTTACTAACAGATAGTACCCACCTGCCAAAAGCAATTATAAAATAAATTACTTTCCCCTTCTCCTCCCACTGCCCCTGCACACCTCTTTCACTCTATAATACACCATTATTGGATGCAATGCTAGAAAAACTTCTCTCATCCTAACCCACTCTCTCAATTTAACCAGCAGAGCGTCCAAAGCACTCCCACAAACATATGGTAAGAAGACACAAATTAATCCCTTGTAAGAGGAGATTCTCCCTTTCTTGTGAGGCATTTTGTTTTATAGCAAGCTAAAGAAGCTAAGAAATGCACACAGCAGGACAAATCCTTAGCCTATACAACAGAAGGATAAGATATGGCAAAAAAGCCCCAAAAGCTGCTTCAGAGTTGTTTTCATCATAAAATTTCTTCCTGATTTTTTTTTTTTTGTTTGTTTGTTTGTTTTCTTTATTTTAAAGCACAGATATGATCTATGTGCTGTTCAGTGAAATGGAACACGCCAGTCTCTCTCAATAGTGTTGCTGGAGCCTGATACTTGACAGCTGAGCAACTGTCTATGCAGGTAAAGCCTTCAGCACATTCAAAAGAGACTGTTATGCTTTCAGCTGGCTGTTATCAGGGCAAGGCAGTCTTTAAACTGCAGTGGGTTAAGCTGCATGTAATGACTGTGGTCAATGCTATACAAAAGAAGAAAACCAGTGTATAAACAGATTTTCTTTTTAATCTCTGTTTGGAGAAAACTCAGACACTGCTTGTTCTTGGAGAAGTAGCTTTCCAGGAAATGAAGATTGTGACACTCCACTTTTGTTCAAGATTTCACTGTGGAATATTTATGCAAATGTCCCAGCGGTAGCACACCTGCATGTCTTGACATTAACTGGGATTCCATGAACATTTGAGCAGGGAAGGCAAGACTGTTTTCTTTCCTTCAGAGAGATTTTTCTGAAGTCCATAAATCTGCAGTGAGCTCTCACTTCTCAAACAGTTCAGTAAATTGCAAAGTCACTGTGAAAATGGACTCCCAGACTTGCAGTTCACCAAAGGCAAAAACATAGCAACATTTTGCCACTGTGGCAGATGACAACCAGTATGATCAATACCATGCTTACTTGTGCCCAGTAGGGTCGACTGCCATTTCACCTCCTTGCTGGTTCCAACCAGAGCAAAGCAAATCCATTTACTATTGCTACTGGGACTCTGCTGTCAAAGGGATGGGGAACTGAACTATGCTCATTGGTCCTGCAGCACTGATAATACTGTGTGCATGAAGAGTACCTAACCAGCTGATCCAAAGCTTGGGGTGCTTCAGATGAGCTATTTGCCATCACCCTATTCTCATCTTTTACCTATCATTTAGCACACCATATTTTCTCACATACCACATGCATCTTTCTTCCAAAAATCAGCTGCTAAAAATTGTGGTGTACATAATAAGCAAGGAAATACAGTAAATCCAGTTTCTATACCTTAAGCCTCCGTGTGAGGAAGGATGGGAGAGGGGGGAAATGAAAGTAACGCTACACAATAAGACTGTGCATGTTCCTCAGAGCAGCACAAATAGCAGGCTGGGCTTCCTTGCAGCTGCTGCTTACTTACTGGTATTTACCAGTATTTTCAGGGAAAGATCTTTTTTTTCTTTACTCTGTCTTTCAAAAACAAGGTAAAGTTCCAAGTAACAATCCACAGAAAACAAGAAGTTATAGAATTTGGAAATGCAAAATGATGTGTCAAGAAAAAAATACATTTTGATCATGGGATGAAAGGAAATAAATATTAATATCACAAATATTTGGAGTCGCCTGCCTTTATGGTTATTTTAAATGGTAAGTTAATGGAGAAGATGGAAAAGGTATAGGAGAGATCTCCTGACAGAATCACTCACTGAATTTTTACCCAGGCACTTACGGTGCTGTAAGATAGCCTTCCAAAAAACCAGCAGCATACATGATGTTTTCATTGCTTATGGACTGACTACCATAGCCTGCTTTGATCTCTAGAATTCCCCATCCTGTTGATTGTATAGTGTCATTGTAAAAGCCATAGGCATCTCCTTTCCTGTCCAATGTATCTTTGACCTGGAATATCTTCTGATCTTTCACCCAATATACAGTTGCATAACGGATTTCTGCAAGCAAAAACAAGCAAGAAAAAGTTAGAATGTTGCATTATCTTTTGCCAGCAATTGGAAGTGTTAGGAAACCCACTCCACTAAAATATACAGCATTCTGATTTATAAATCAACCCTGCCTATAAGCTGAGCCTATATTGTCAGTGTAAATTTTAGGAAACACTGCTTTTACTCCCACGTATAAGTGGATAACTAGAAATAAAAGCATTGAACTGCTACTGTCTTTACAAAAGCTCACAGGAGAGCCAAATAACCAAGAACCCAAAGGGTTAATTGCACTAAAATAATAAAATTAAAACTGCTGAGAAAAATTCTGACTTTCAGTATTTTGGGGAATTCAATAAAAATACCAAGTAAAATAGTTAAGACTGTTAGAGGGCCTGATTATGTCAACCCTATGAATAGGTTAAGTTTGATTTCCTCCCCCCATCTCTTTCTTTTGGTGAAAAAGTAAAGGTGGGATTATAACCAAAACAATAAAATGAATCAATGAATCTAAGGACTGGCAGTCAAGTTTATGGAACTTTTCAGTTCTAGGCCATTCTTTCCAGTCTGTATTTGAAATAATCAAGAGAAATCATCAGATCCCCATCTGCTGATTTGTTCAACTCACTGTTGTACAAAGATTTCTATAACTCTTTGTTTTTTGTTTTTTTGGGGTTCAAGATGGTAAACAGACATGCTAAAAAATGCTAACTATTTAAACTACCTGTTCTCACTAAAGATATCCACTAAAGGAGAAAGTTAAAGTGAGACTCCTTGGTTGGCTGGAGTTGATTTAAAAAATATATATATATATTGCCATTTAAGGTGAGGTTACATATGACACTTAGAGCATGCTAAATCTGTGCAATATTAAGCAGTGTTAAAGTTAGTATGTACTATAAGCACCCAGATGAAACTGCCCCGTGTGCCTCCGCTTCCTAGAGATGTGTGGAGCTGGACCAAGCAGATACTGCAGCAGTGGGGTATTCCTGCCTATATTAGTTAAGAGCATCCCCTCCTATCCCAGTCCAGCTCTGCCTGTGCCTCCTGGAAACAGGCATGTGGGGCAGTTCTACCTGGCAGCAGAGGCAGCACAGCAGCCTGGAGATAAATTTTAAGCTGCTCTTCCTGCTGTCTCAATGATGTCCTGACTAGGGAGATACCTATGTGCTAGGGCTAGAGGTCAGGTTAGGGACCTGCAGCTGTCCTAGAGCAGCACAGCACAGCAGGGAGCTCCATGGGCAATAAAAACAACAGCATCCAGTGCAGGCAGTGAGTGGCCAGGGCTAAGGAAACCTAGGTTGCCTCCCTTCCTCTCACCATCTCACCCCAGTGCAGCAGCCTCAGCTGTTAGATTGGTTAAATCAATACAGCAATCTCAAAGGGATCTCTAGGAAGCCAGGCTCAGTGTGCTTATGCTGCAAAAGGCATCTACTTGTGTGTGTGCATGCAAGGGAAAGGAATTGTGCATGTCTATGCAGAGGCATTGTAATAACTTATTTTTTGAAAGGGGGTGCCACTAAATTCTGAAAAGTTACTGAGGGGGCTTCGAGTCTAAGAAGGCAGAGAACCACTGACTTAAAATATCATCTTGTCTTTATGTGCAATGATGAAAAATTACAAGCTTATTTCCTTTTGCATTTTGAAAATTACCAAATACAATTAAAAGAGCAATCTTGCCTCCTGAGTCACCAAAACCTGTTTCCTGGGCCAGAATACATTTTTTGCTGGCTGGGGTTAGGACATTACACTCTGCCCTCGGGGGTTTCCTTCTTCCAGGGCGGGGACAATGTCCCCTTGCCCTGGCAGCAGGGAGCTCCTGGCCCTGGCTCCCCCGATCACAGGCAGGGGACTTGGAGAGTGACAGGTCCCAGTCCCCTACCCCAATCTGCTGGTGAGGCAGCTAGCAGCTAGCTCGTTGCTGGCTGTCCCATCTGCAGATTGGAGGCAGGAGCCTCGGACCTACCCCACTCCTACAGCTACAGGCCCCGTGCCTCATCACCCAATGGGGGCAGGGGGCTGGGACCTAACCCTGACCAGGGCAGTTCCCAGTCTCCGACCCCAGACAGGGTGGACGATAGGGAGCCTGTTTCCCACTCAGCTCTGTGAGCATTGAGCTGGGTGGGGAACAGGCTGGTGAGCTTGTTCCCCAACCAGCTTCGTGCTCAGGGAACTGAGTGGGGAACAAGCTCCCCAGCCTGTTCCCTGCCCAGCTCCACACTCATGGAGCTGGGCGGAGATCAGGCTCCCCTGCCCTTGCCAGCAGGAAGCTCCCAGTGCCAGCTCCACACCAGAGGGCTGGCGCTGGGAGATCTTTATCTCCCAGCACCAGCTCCATGGTCGTGAGGCTGGTACTGGGAGACCCTTATCTTCCAGCACCGGCTCCGCAGCTGTGAGGCCAGCACTGGGAGACCCTTATCTCCTGGTACCGGCTCCATGGTTGCAGAGCTAGCGATGGGAGATGAGCATCTCCCAGCTCAGATTGCAATGACAGAGCGGGTACTGAGAAATAAGGATCTCCCAGCCCCCACTCCCCGACTGCAATCTCAGAGCGAGGGGCTTGGAGCTCCCTTCTGCCAGGCCAGGGGGACGTAGTCCCTACTCAGGCTCCGGTGGCAGAGCCCGCCCTGGCAACAGGTAGCTCCTAGAGGCAGGGAACAATCTCCTATCCGCTTGTGGACAGCTGACCAGGAGCAGATTTGTCCCAGTCAGGCGTCTACACAAGCACTACCGTGCCGTTACTAATCTAAAGTAAATTTGCTCTTTGCTTTTGCAGGTTACTCATGATTAGCAAGGTTTACTGCATAGGAAGCATCTGTTGACACACACGCTTACTGCGCAGTAAACGATGCCGCTGCACAATTAACGTCTCGTGTAGACATACCCAGCATAACTACCTTAATTAATTTTGCATCCCTATGTCCTTAAACATAGCAGAGAGCGGACTCTAATATGGACGAATCTCACCATGGTTAGTATTCATGCTACAATAACTGGTACCATAAAAACAATTACAATGCATGTGTTAACAAAATATCTAATACTTTTAAGATAACTGTTTCATAGTTAGTTTCATAGTTGGTAGGGTCGGAAGGGACCTGAGCAGATCATCAAGTCCGACCCCCCTGCCATGGCAGGAAAGAACAGCTAGGTGATTATCTAGCCTCCTTTTGAAGATGTAAGTGAAGGCATTAATGGTTAAGTACCTAGTTTGATTTCAGATAAAATATATACTTATTTTGCTTGGTACCCTAAAATACGACATTAAGAAGTGATTTTTACCACAAGCTATGAAATTTCTGAATTTAAAAAGTATAACCATTTCTAAGCAAGCTATGCTGTTTCTTGAACTTAGCATTACTGACATGGGCAGTGTAGTATCTCAGTTGTTTTAAAGTAGTTTTCATCCTTTTCTTTAACTCAGGAATTCAATATTTTAAAAGGCTCTCTCTCTCTTTATGGACAGAAAAGTTCTATAGGCTAGTCTAGTGTTCTAGCAAGCAGACCAGCAGTTGTTTCTTATCGCATCAATATTTGTTATGCTCCATAAAAGATGTTGCTCTCTTATATCAAAATTTAAAATGTAGGCTTGGTTATCACTTAGCACTGAATGAGATTTTTCTTTTGTCCAGACTCCATTATAGGAGTTTTATAGATATTAGGTGACATGAGTTTTAAGCCATGAACACAATGCTTTTTATTTTCAGTGCTTCCTTGCAGTTGGCTGTTGGGACAGTGTTTTAAATGGTGATGCTTGCTTTCTGTGGATTGAAGGATTTTAAAAGGTTCATTAAGACTCAACAGACCTGGACACTTCTTCAGGAAGGTAGAATACAGCAGAAAGGTGAAGCCTTCTTAACTATCTTCTCGAAATGCATATTGTCCCTCTCCTGCTCTAGGTTTAGGAGCAACTCAAATCACATTGTCATATCAGATTCACCCAGGCTGAGCAACCAGCAAAACAAAAGAGGTTTCATCAAGATAGATAACGCATCACCGTGCTAAGGACAGTCCTCCAAAGCTGAGGTTCATAAAAACAAACTATGGGGGGCATGAAACATAAAGAGTGAGAAAAGAGCAAGAACTGCTGAACAAGGATACAAGCCAGATTCACCTGAAATCAGGTGGTCAAAAAGTCAGTGGGCACCTCTACACAAGATGCTATGTCGCCCTCAGTATCATGCGTTGCTATGGTGCCATAGCGGCGGAAAAAAAACATGCGCTGCCAGCACGACGCAATACGGGCTGTTACTGCTCCGTCGTTTAGGACTTCCAAAAGGAAGTCCTAAATGACAGCACAGTAACAAAGGCTCCGTAGAGATGCATGTAGATGCACCCAGTATGTAGTAGAACAAGCCGCTCTACCAACACAGTTGAAACTTTCTAATTTCCTATCAAAAGTCTGGTTTTCGGGCCCTTTCACAAAACAACTTACCCGAGAACTTAATGTTCTTATTATCATATCCCAGAACAATTTTAACCAAAGACTAAAAGCTCTGTAAGCTTTTCTGGCTTATCCTATTTTCAAAATAGCTTCTTCTTCAAACTCTGCAAGTATGCATGTATTTTGTTCTAAGTGGGAGAGGAGTGGAATCTTTTAGGATCACAGCCATTTCTAGTTATTTTCTGTATCTTAGGCAAACTAAAATAGCCCTATCATGAGTTTAACATAGAAGGAAAATGAGTACATTTTATAAAAACAAAATGAGTAAGTAAAAGCAGCTTGCAACTCTTTACCTGTATCATGCAGATATCAAATTTACATCTGATTAGTTACTGCGCAGTAACGAACATGTAGACACCTTACTGCACAGTAACATTGTGTCGGTGGATTGACTTGGGACTAACTTTGGGACTAACAGTGTTAATGCACTTTAACGCTCACGTGTAGATACTGGCCTATTCCTACTTACTACACAGTAACTTTAAACCAAAAGTTTAAAGTGTGTACATGCAGACACACCCAAAGTGAATAAAAGTTTTCTGCCTCAATCTTCAATGATGTCCACATGCCCCTATACATAAAATTCTCTTTTCCTTCCAAATACACCCGCCTATGACATGATATAGTTTACAGAAGAGGAGGGATACTTTTCTGTGCTCATAAGAACTGTGGAAGAAGCCTCTCCTCCCAGAGGCTCCATAAGCCAGACTGGTTTAAATTGTTTTGTTGCTTCTTTTAAAAAAGAAAAAAATGCATTGAAGGAAACTCCAGCAAAAAAAAAACTCCTTAAAAAAAAAAAAAAAGATAAATGCAGTACAAGTAGAGGTCAGCTGCCACCCAAAAATAACATGAAACTTTCTTTACACATTTTTAAAAACACAAGTGTGAGACTTCAGGAAAGAACACTCCTTACCACGGTATTAATCCTCTCTAATTCACTCTCATTCTACCCAACTTTAATGCATTCCACCTTAACTCTGTCTTGTCTTGCTTGTAAAGATGCATGTACATGTCCACATACATACTGTGAAAACAGAATCCTATGCAAAGGATATATTCCCCTATCCTGTAACACTAACTATACATTAATCACTATGGAAAAATCAACACTGGCCTGTCTGAACATAGTCCAGTTAAGAGTTAAAGCAGCAAACTAGTTAAAATCTCTGTATTTATAGAAGCTTACACTGCAATCATATTAAGTAGTATTTGCATTAAAGTATGCAAATTGCTATCAAACATTTCAACCCTATCTTAATCTATACTGTTTTATGCTTCCAGCCATTCATTTTTTAAAAAGGCATCTAGGACAGAGGTATAGTAATGGACCTGGGCAACAGAATCCTTCTGAAACCTCCATTTTATTAATTTATTTACTAGGCAATTGCTCATCAAGAATGACGGGCGGGTGGGGAGCAGGCAGGGATGGAGCCCCAGGCCCCTCCCATCCAGGCCTGCTCCCCTCCTCCTGGCATTACCTGCAGGGAGTGGCGGGGGGGGGCCAGGCCCCGCCAGCCCAGCCGGCCTCACCCCACCACTTCCTTCTGGTCTGTTGCTGCCGTCTCCAGGGAGCAGTGCTAGCCTCGCCCTTCCCCCCCTTCCATCCCCTGTGTCTCCACCATCATGGCAGCAGGCTGCCTTCTATCAGAATGCTTCTTCGTGCTCTGATTGGCTGTTTGTCATCCAATCAGAGCGCAAATAAAGCATTATGGACAGACAGCCAGACTTAGGTTTTTATAATATTCAAATTTTTAACCTTGTCTAAAGCCAACAAAAAACACAGGGCTTGGGAAAACCTTGTGTAGGGAGAGGAGGAGCCCTTCTCAAGGGAAGTACCATCAACTTGTGAAGAATCTAATCTTTTCTTTAAAGAAGGAAAGAAAGAAAGAGAACCAACAGTTTCTATCACCATGGTTGCAAAAATAACCTTCTAAATATGCATGCATCGCTGCACTTGCATCATGAGTTCACAGGTAGTTCCCATGCCACTGCTGCTCAGAGATTTCCCCAGGTTACAGCATAGTGACAGCTGACCAGTGTCCTGGGTGGGGGTTGGTTTGTTTTTTTTTTCAGTTAGTTGGTTGGTTGGTTGGGGGTTTTTTGCACTACCCTCCAGAGGATTCTGAATGGCACCAATGGCACTGTCAATAACCAAGCAAGTTTTCACTGCACTACTGCTTGGGTAGATCTGTATAGCAAGCAGAGGCAGGTACTAGTCACTGAGATGGATGACTCAAAAACAAAAACCCTGAGGACAAGGCAAATTAGTGGAGACGCCCTCGCCCCATCACAAAAGCAGCCAGAAATTTGAAAGAGGCACGTTGCGAAAGATGCACAATTCTGCAGCAGCCAGGACACTGCAGGGCGTGAAAGGAAATGAAACAAAAATACTATAACAATGTGAATAAATTAAATAAACAAAGCAGTAATAATAACAATAATACTCCTTTCCCCTTTCAGCAGCCACTAGCAAGGGTTTTGAGACACGGCCCTTCAAATTAAGGATACTTATTGACTGGGATGAAACCTAGATCTCTCAAAGACAGGAAAATACAGCACTCTAGTAGGAATTTCAGAAAATTTTCCTTCTCCTGCAATCAGAGAAGATCTTGCTTCCCACCTAAAATGATAGCCCTGAGCAACAGAAGCAACCGTCCATCTTCTGGTCTGGTCTGTACCTGGCAGTGACTGGTCTTCTGTCTTCTAGGTGTCTGGAAGAATTTCCCAACCCTACATCTGCATGTGGAGCTGAATACAAGAGTCATCATGAGAGAGATTAACAGATGTTAAAACCGAGTTTTGATCTTTTACTTAAAGGTGAAGAAAAAAGAAATGAAATTACATGGTAAAAGGCAGAGAGCACAATGAAGGAAAATAAAGAGAGAAATGACTGAGGGAAGAGTAAAGGAAAAGAAAAGACAGATACTGAAGATGACATCAAGAAAAAATAAAGCCTACAATATGGAAAAAGAATGGATAGAAAAGCCAAACAACAAGCAATGTAATAAAGACAGATGGTCCAAAAATATTCAACTAATTAGCTGTTTAACAAATGTCACTCATTTGTAGCTATATAAATACTACCTGGTAAATATTTAAAAATGCCAGGGACACTATTTGAGCACTACTAGATAGCTATTTCTTTTCCTCACTGCTCAAAACTGCCATAAATTAGACTTGAGTGTTCTTTTAACTTACTAAAAATGGAAGGACCTTATCTTGTAATTAAAAACAGTAAATCATGCTCCTATTCTTTAAAAGTGCAGGTGTTGCAACTTTTGAGGAGTGGCACACAAGTATTTTTGCCCTGTCTGGCAGACTTATTCCTCAGGCTAGTATATAAGTCTTGGGTATATTTTTCAAGCATTCTGTGTATATGTCTACACAAGGTTTACTGCACAGTAGACTAGTTAGCTGCACGGTAAACACTGCACATCTACACATGCACCCCTTTGTACTATCCTGCACAAAATATTTTACTCTGAAACAGCACACGTGTAGACACTACCCCAGCTGGCTGGGGCAAAAGGGTATTTCAGTGAGGGGCTTGCCTGTTGGCTAGTCCCACACTGAAGCAACCTTGTGCACACTGAGCTGAGGGAAGCAGCCCCAGGCTGGCAGGCTAACCCCTGGGGCCCTCTGCCAGCCAGGGCTGCTCCAACCCAGCAAAACATGCTGCAGTCCCAGGCACACTTGTAGATGTCCCGCCTGGGTGCAATAAACCCCCAGAGCAATATGCTCCAGAGTTGATTCATTCGCATTAATATACATGTGTAGACACACCCTGTATGTCTCCAACAACACACCTTTATGTAATGAAAAAAGCACTATGTTAAGGTAGGGTGAAGGACAGTATAGCAGTAGGGGACACACTGAACCCTTAGGTATTAAATTCCAAATTTTTTAATGTTTGGTTTGGGTTAATAGTTTGTTTTTTTAATAATGCTTAATTTTTGTAGAGAAGGGAACATTGAGTTATTAACTAAATTCCATCTATTGACTTCTGGCCTTAGCTCTTGCCAGCAAATTGTCAAACTTTCTAACAATTCCATGCCTACCATTTCACTGAGAACCACTTCTGCACAACCTGGCAGCTAGCAAACAGAACTTCCACAAAGCCATATTCTTCTGTTTTTAGCCTCCAAGTCATACTGTTCTATAGTTGCATATTAATATTTCAGTTCAACCAAACTGAGGAAGTTCTGGTGTTTCTCTTCCTTTTTTAATATGCAAAGGAAACTTGGATACTGCAACAGACTCATGTTTATTTCCCCTGCCCTTAAAGACAAAGTAAGATATTTCACCTTACCTATAATCAAACAAGACTTGCCATTATCTGAAGCTAGTTACTTGATCTGGGCCACTGATGAAAACCAGGGAGGGCAGCAGTCAAATAAGTACGAATTTTGAATTACACTTTGAATCTTCCATTAAAAAAATAAATACAAGAAAATTTTTCTTTGTCCAAATTTTTGTCAAAAACTGAGCCCAAAGAGTTTTGTCATTGAAGCTATACATAGACACCTCATTTGAAATGGGCCTGATTGTCCTGGGGTTTGGCCCAGAGCAAAGCAGGAGTAACACGGTCTCATTTGCACATGTCTCCCTTCCAAACTACATTGCTGCCAGAAAGGAGCACACAGCCTGGCCAGAATGTCCTGGGGAAAACAGAGAGAGCCTTTGAGGCACACAGCCATTTTCTGGGAAAAAGCATTAGCACATTTTATCCCACATACTTCAGAGGGAGTTGAAGCAGGACAGTAAACTTTCAGGTTTGTAGGATCCTGAGGCAAAAAAGCTTTCTTCCAGGACAAATGCGATGTCTATTTACAACTCCAAAATAAAAGCCATAACAACTAACTTTAGCTGTTGGAGTTGTAACACATCAGGCATACTAAAGAATGGAGAGTAGAGAGGCATCTTAGAGACTAATTTAGAGAAGTACCTAATTCAGTGGGTGTGTCTACATGTGCAATTAATGCGCATTAATAAAGTCCAGAGCATATTGCTCCAGAGCTTATTTGTACACAGCAAATGGAGCCAGGCCAAAGCAGCCCAGGCTGGCAGGGGACACAGGGCATCAGGCTGCCAAACCAGAGCTCCTCCAACCGGGCTCCATGTGCTGCAGAAGGGCTGGCTGGGGCATGAGGGTGCTTCAGCACAGGGCTAGCTGGCAGGCAGCCCCCACACTGAAGTAACGTCATGCCCAGCCAACCCCTCACAGTATATGGAGCCCCATCAGACTAGCCAGCCCAGGTCTGTTTCGGCAGGGCTTCACATGCTGCAGAAGAGCTGGCTGGGGCACAAAGGTGTCTCAAGTTGGGGCTAGGCTGGCTGAGGCACAAGCAGCCCCTGCAGTGAAGCACCCTCATGCCTCAACCAGCCTTCTGCTGCACCTGGAGCCCCGTGCTGCAGAGGGGCTGGCTGAAGCATGAGAATGCTTCAGTGCAAGGATTGCCTGCCAGCTAGCTCCATGCTGAAGCACCCATGTGCCCCAGCCAGCCGTGTCACCGTCTACACATGTGCTGCAACACATGAAACAACACCACTGCAGGGTGATACTTGTGTTTAGCTGAACTCCTGCAGAGGCATTTATTAGTCTACTGTGACCACCTAATAGGGTCACAAATGTTTTACTGCAGAGCTAATTAGTCAACTCCACAGTAAACATCTCATGTAGATGCACCCAGTTAGTCTCTAAGGTGCCACCACATCCTGCCTTCTGCCTGTCTTCTGAGTAACATGACTACCTTCCTCTCTATACTCTCTAAAAACCAGCATGCAAACTTCAAGGTAAAACTTTACTCAAATTATTCAAAAATGATTACTGAATAATGAACAAATGTGTAAAAAAAATAATATTCTATTTAGACACCTAAAATGTTTTAGAAGGTCCAAAAACACTGTATAAATTGTTCAAGGAATAATTCAGCCACTTCTACTAGCGTCTCATTAATCCAGCAACAACTGTCTACACTTCCACGTAATTGAGTCAGTCAGGCATTGACTATAAGGCTTTCCATATCTTCAATTTCCCATAATTTGTCTTTCTATAATTTGAATGGTTGACACACTCTTTTGAACAGCATTAATGTTCGAATGCACTCTCTTGTCATGGCAATTTAGATGTGAAAAGCAGGTCTCTGAGATAAGGTAGGCCAGCTTCCCCCCTCCACCTATCCCCCCTTCCCAAAAACTGTACTTCTGTCTTAAAGTAAAACGTTTTTTGGATATGTTCACTGTTCTGTGGACAGAAGTAAACTATTTTAGGACAATTCTACATATCCAGCAATAGCAACATGAGTGAGGTAAGCTTGGCTGGGATCCTGTCTCCACTCTTTTTATTGGTATCTCTCTTATTCCTGGGTATCCATGGTGTCACATGGCTTTTTGTGAAACAGCAGAAACTCTGGACAATATTTTCTATCTGATTATCTACTTGCCAGAACTTTCTCATTCTCCTCTCCACCACAAAGCCTCCACTGCCAATGTCACTCTCATTCCCTGATGCTGCTTTCCATCCCTCCTTCCCTCCTCTCCTTTTTGTTTCTTTCCATCTTGCATTCTTTCCTAGTTTCTCTTTTCCCCATCTTTCCAATTGCTGGAAAATCCTTTTTGTCATCATGAGGCTTCAGGCTTCCTTTTGAGATAAAAGAGATGGCCCCACATCCTGTGGATCATCTTGTCTATGCACTAACAGATAGGAACAAATGCTTTAATACGTATCTGTAAGATCTCTCAGATAGAACAGGTGGAAAATTGAACTTTAAGCATCACATCTATAGAAAATAATAGGGTCACTAGAAATGTGCCATAAAGGCATGTGAACAGTTACATCTGAACTGCAGTTCTGAAGTCACAGAGGCGGGAGAATAAAGATCTAAATGCAGGAAGCAAAAACCCCACAGTAGTCAAACATTAAGCTTGAAAGCGTTATAGTAGTCTCAGTCATAACTTTTAACCTAATATTAACTTAATAAATTTGGCTGAAAATACCTCACTATGCAAATATAAAATGAAAAAGACCTGTCTCCGAGTGTTGCTTATAACAGGGAAAGGAAATGTATTTTATTAAATCTTAGCTAGTATGCTACCATTAATTACCAGAAAGGCACCAGGATGGCAATAAGTTTATCTACAGCAGTGATTCTCAACCAGGGTGCTGCCAGATTCAACAAAGCTGCCAGTAGGTGAGATGATAAGCAGCAAAAAGTGCAGGCTCAGGTATGCCCCTGGCTGGCCAATCCCCCACTCACAGTACCGGATCCATCTTCAAGGAGGTAAGTACTGTAATATGTAAATTAGTTTTTGAAACTGGAGCCACTCAATTCACAAAAGTTATGGAGAGAAGTCTTGAGTCTAACAAGGGGTGCCATGAGTCCAAAGAGGTTGGAACCACTGCCCTACCGGCACATAACACCAGGTCATCTTTAACATCTGCTTCACTTCTGATACTAAAAGCACGGTGCCTATTATATACCCTTCTTATAAGAAAACTTTGTCTCCTCTTAAACTTACTATTTGAAACCTGCTAAAAGCTTATATATTCAAAGTGAAATATTAATCCTTAACTATAATATTCCCTGTCTATTCCCTACTCTATACTGTGCATAGCAGTTATAATTATTATTATAATGGCTCAATAATTATTATTATTATAGCTCAATACAATTTCCTTTCTGTCTGTATATTTTTAAACTGCAAGAGGCAAGGATTTTTGAGGAGTGATCTTGTATTGAACCAACTGCATGGTTGGAATAAAGTTAGAAATAGGTCACCATGTTAGTCTGAAGTCAAGTAAAAGGCAAGGCAGATTTGCACCTTATAGACTGACAGGAGTAGATGGCTAGCTAGCTAGCGCAAGCTTCTGCCCTCTGTGTGTACATGTCTGTATGTGCATGTGTACATGTGTATATACAGATGTGCATATATGTATATATATGGATGTACATAAGATATAAAATATTTGTGTATGCCTTTAAGATGTGGATGCCCAAAAACATTGCTGACCCCTGAGGTACATTCTGTCTGTGTGTGTCTGTGTATGCATCTATACACCCCCCTTATATATATGTGAGTGTGTGTGTGTATACATATGTATATGTATATACAAGGGGGGTGTGCAATGCTGGATTTAGGCTAAAGCTACTTAAACTACAGTTTAGGGCTGCACAATATGAGGGGCCTCTAAATAAGGGGAAAATGGACATTTTTGTTCTCAAATGACAAATATATATGTGGTTCACAGTTATTATTCATATTGAGTTCATACATTTGTGCAGAAATAATAATGCATTTATTCAGCATGGCATAGTCCAGCACTGTATGTATGTGTGTATAGACATCTCTGTAGGGGGTGTATGTGTTTCTGTGTGTGTACATGTGCATGCCCATGGGTTGCTAAGACCCGGCTGGACAAAGCCGTGGCTGGGATGTTGTGCTTGGGTCTGGTCCCGCTTTGCACTAGATGACCTCCCTGCTCCCTGGTTTTCTGTGTGTGTGTGTGTGCACACGTGTGCGCGCACCTGACAGAGTAACCGGGTCGGGCTGGACG
>NW_005842098.1:191580-213627 GCF_000455745.1 Alligator sinensis | reverse complement strand
GCCCGGCCATGCCGCTCCTCGCCGCCTCTGCGGGGCGCTGGGAAGTTTCCCTGGCGCTCAGGGCAGGTCCCTCCCGGCCCGGCCCAGCTCACGCCCCTCCCGGCTCCCCGCTGAGGGAGGAAGCGAGGGAGCGGGCGGCCCGCCGCCGCGGGGCCTGGCCGGCGCTGCCTGCCCATGTCACAATGGCCCTGCACCCCGGGGCTCCCCGCGTGGGGCTGAGGCGGGCTGGCCTCAGCCGCCCCCTGCCCCGGGACGCCCCAGCTGGGGGCTGAGCTCTTGCACAGCGCACGGAGGGCTCCGGAGGTGACTTTAGAGTCACACACCCCCCCCCCGCCCCAGCAGGTCTTTCCTCGGGGGCGAGTAGAGCCTAGGCTGGGATTGCTCTCCTTTTCCTTCCTCCGCTCCCTCTTCTGGGCTTGGGGATGCTTCCCCTCCAAACCGGCTGAGGTTGGGGGGCCGCTGGAGTTGGTTCAGCCGCCGGCTCTTGTGGGCTGCACCTGTTGGCTTGAGGTCGGCCTTCAGTTGTCCATGTAGGGGTCCCTCTGGGCACTGCGAGGGCTCAGGCTGTTGCTACGACGTTTCATGGACAGGCACCATGGCATCCTAGAAGAGAAGCAGAGCTGGCAGAGACCTCCAGAGATCACGTCTAGTTCAACCCCCTGCCTGAGGCAGGACCATCTCTCTCCAAACCATCCTACACAATCTAGCATCCAAACTCTTTGCCAAACCACTGTCACCACAGATACAAAACAGTGCCCTTGGGCATGACCTAACATTAGTCCCTTCTTGCCCCTCTGGCTGGGGAGGCTTTGGCTGGACCCCTGGTGACTGGGGCCATCTTCCTGTCTCTTATCTGTTCACATCTCCCAGCAGAGTGTTACTGGGCAGCATCTGCTGGTTTCTTGGACTCATTCAAAGGGCATTTGGTGCTGGCTGGTGTGCTCTGCTTGGTGCCCACCCCCTTGAAGCACTTGTTATGAACCCGTGACCCTCACTCCTGTCTGTTTTTACATTAGTTGTCCCAAGACCTCTGTTGTTGCATACTTAGTAACCCTCTCTAATGACAGAGGGAACTAGCCATTTCTGTGTGGGCCCATGCCCACATTTCTTCAGATGCCAAATAGGCCTGTCTGTTTGGGTACCACTGCACTCAGGACTGGGCATCTCCTGGTATTTACATCTGTTTGTCACTGGAAAAGAATTCTGTTAAACTTCAAACTTCTGTTTGTGTGGAGATAAAGTATCCTATAAACCTACCTAATCTTTACTTTCAACACTTCTTTCACCATTCCTCTCAGTTTGTGGCACAAGAACTTACTGGAACTCTATTAACAAGGAAACCATTTCAAATGTGAATCAATCCTTTGGGCTCCTGACTGTTCCCAGCTTCTCCATGGAAAGGTCCCATAGTGTTGGACTAGTTGCAGAATATATTGTTTGTTTCTTATCAGCAAGACACTGCATCTAAAAGGTCTCTGCACCACTGTGTTTTTTAAGATCTGTTCTTAAAAAACAATTAGCTGTAGAGTTATGTAACACCAGAACAGACTATCATTTACTATCCATGGAGATGTGTAATATCATACAGAGTGTTTATGCCCAAAGTTGCACATGGCCAGGAATTGCAGTCACAGGCACAAAAGGATAAGGAACACTGAAAAGCAGTGCTGAAGTGAGCAGGGAGTGTAGATGTACAAAAATTGTGAGAGAGAATGTAGTTGTCCAATAACCACAGATACAAGACTCTTGCTCTGATCAAAAACAGGTGTGTATGGAAAGATTTGTGTCCACCTATTTACAAGTCTTAACAGAGACTGTATTTTGTAAGGTGACTTCAAATGAGCATGGCAAGGTACAACCAAAACTCCCTCCATTTGGAGGGCAAACCTACATCTTGCTCAGAATTTTTGAATACTGGATCTGGAACTTTGTATTTAAAACAAGCAGGAGAGAGCTATAGTTGGAATATCATCAGGAGAGATTTTCAACAGGAGATGCTGGTTTTATAAAGCAGACAAAGCTATAATAAAATCCAATGGGTAGATTCTGGAGCTAGACAAAATGAGATTGGAAGTAAGGTACAAATTTTAAGTGAAGGTTAATGAATATGAATTTGCCATGACATCTAGTGGAAGAGAAATGCACGTGACCAGATTTATGGATACAGGAGACATGCAGACTAATTTATTGCTGGTGGAGCTATTTAAATCAAAGGAGATCCTCAGAAATTAGTCCAATCCCAAGACCGCAGGGATGGAGAGATCTACTGAGACCGGCAGATTAAGATGGTAAATGTAATTAATTGGCAGGTACAGATAAGGGCTCTGCACTAAATTGAACATGAAACCAGGGAAGGAACCCTGGTGTTCATCTCCAAAAGCAAAATCCATTGCTATTGACAGGAGAAACTCTATTCAGCAGAATATGACTATGCCACTCATCTGGCCCCATATGGAGATACCAACTTTATAATATGGCAGCATATTACACCAGATTTGCCATGCTTCACTTCCTGAATGATTGGACATTCAGGGTGTGCAGATATGTGAGAATGCAGCAATGTGATGACAGAGATAGCAGATATGCTGAATTCATACATATTTTGTAAATGTCAAGTTCTAAAAAGACCCAATTCAAAAAGAAAAAATATTAATAATACACTAGTGCACCAATGGGAGAATATCCCTTCACTCAGCCACTTAGGGCGCTGACGGAAGTGACATTTGTCACATGATCAGCCCCTTGAAAGCACTCTATAGCCATCCCCTGACAGAAGAGAACGGCTGCAGAGCGCTTAAAAAGTGCCCAATCGCACAACAAATTAACCCTCATTACATGAGGGTTCAGATGAAGGCGCTCCAAAGTGGAGCACCTTCATTAACTTCTGTCTGATCGGGGCTGGGCTGATGCAGCCATCCCCGTCCGCAGTGCTGGCAGCACGATGGGAGGGGGAGAAGGGAGGGGATGGAGCTCTGGGCTGGGGTTTGCCCAACCTGTGCTTGGGAGGGGTGGGATGGATTGGAGCTCCCCCCTGAGGCAGGGGGGAGCTCCAATCCACCTGTCCCCCCTCCAGCACAAGCTGGGCAAACCTTCCCTTCTCCCCCTCCCATCACACAGACAGCACCAGCCCTGGTAGTGCTGTAACTCATGTTGCTTTGTGTGAAGCACCATGAGTTACAGCAGGGAGCTGCACTTTGGTCTGCATGCTTAGACTAACCTACCAAAAAGTGAAGCAAAAGTGTAAAGCAAAAGTTTCTCCCTCTTCCCAGCTCCCCCTGCACCACCTCCCAGCAAGCTGCAGATCACTTTTTGGGTGGAAACGGGTATCAACTGATGTCTCATGTCTGCTGCCATAAAACCTTTTATGACAAGTTTGTTAGCATATAGATGTCATTACCCTTCGTCATGCCACATCAAAGGAAAATCAGTGACACAACAAAAGCAAGTAATAGACTCTGCCACTTTTTGCAGCAGACACCTGTTAGCTCTGTGGTGGGAGAGTAGGAGCAACCTGAGCTGCTGCTTCTCTCCAGCCACCCCAGGCAGGTGCTCCAGAGAAGGTCAGACTGCCTGTCCATAAGTGTAGAAAGTGGGGTGAACACCTCAGTCCTTGTCCTACACCATTAAGAGAGCGGGAACAAAAGGCAGCACATTTCATCCAATGAAGTGGACAGTAGAAATAGCACAGCTGATCCACTTAATTTAGCAACATTTCTAGCCTTTAAGACAAACCATCTGTGAATTAATTGCCTTGTTTTTTCATTATCACCAGAATCTAGCCTCTTCCAGTAGCAGCTCAACCATTATAACCCAGGGAGGAAAAGTCATTTTAAAATGTTAATCTGAGTCCAATATTAAATCAGTTTAGTTGATCTGATACCTATAGCTGATTGCTTACACACACCATGCTGTTCTGTGCTCTTTACTTCCTGCTCCTAAGTGTAGGGGCTTTACATAGGTTAAGCCATTTCCTTGATGCCTGCAGTCCCTACTGATTTTATACTTCTTTGAATCTTTGCACTTTAGCTCTGTTTTCTTTCAATTTTGGGGTTTCAGGGGCGGGGTTGAAAGCTTAGTTGGATTTTCCACAAAAAATATGTGATCAAGAAAAACACAAAGTTGAGCTGGGGACCAACTTTCCTTTTAGGAAAGTTTGCTTAGGAAAAAATGCTGTTGGAAAATACTGGATTGTACAACAACTACAGCAGAAAGTTTGCTATTTGACTATAGTGCTGACTGGTTATTCACCAGTGACAGAAGCAGCCCAATGGTCCACCTACAACTTGCTGTACATGAACTACAATTTGAAAGCCACTGCAGCAAAGAAAGGCATTCGGCAAAAATTTGCTTGCTAATAATTAATTTTTCAGTTAGATGCCAGTTTTCATTTATTACTCTGTACTTTAGCTACTTGTTAAAATGTATGATTAATTCAAAGTATTGACGTTAGTGAAAGGTTAAGCCAACTTAGATACAATCTAAGCACTATTCAGCTGTGAAAATTCACCCAGAAGTTGAAATAAAATTTACTGAGATTTATTAAATACATTTAAGGGTTTTTTTGCTTTGTTTTAACTTCTGCTTTGCTGCTGTTTTAACTTCTAGTTTTGTGGCCAAGGTGAAATGGATACATTTCCTGAAAGTCTATTCTTGCAGGCTCTCCAGCTTCATTTTATAAACACAAAAGATATTGACAAGCTTTAGAAACCATCCAGACTTTGGAATACCAGTAATCTCTCATGAGAACTAAAGTTATTTCCTATCGCTTGAGCTAGGTTAATTAGACTTGATGCAAACTCTCATAAATATACTGTGAGGAAAATATAAAAGAAACGTTTTGAAAATTAAGACTGTATCTACATAAATATTAAAAATTATTTTCAAATATATTAAAAATATTATTTCCAAATAAAAATTACAAATTAAACACCAAGTTTAAAACTGTGATAAATTAAGACTGAATTATAAAGACTTTAGGAAATAGGTTATCGAACAGCTTATCACATTTTTAAAAAATGACAAAAATATCTTTCTCTCTCAAAAATGGTTATTTTCACTTCTCCCCAGTCACGATGGAGCTGTAGGATGATTGGGCTGATGCTGCTCGGATGGACACAGCTATATTTTAGCACCATGGCAATAGGTGTGTCAGATTCACTAAAGAAAGGGCCAGTGGTAGAGAACATGCCCAGAGATCCCAATCTTTTCTTCTGCCAACTCGCTCAAAAAAATGCAAATCTCCGGCACATATGTAAGGTCTTTCACCAGATTGCTGGATTTTTCTGAGTCATATTCATGGCCCAGTTTTACAGGTAGGTGCTGGAGTTTTCTGTGGTGGCCAGTTGCAGGTACTCTAGGGTGCCTTTTCGGTAGCTGGTTACACGTGCAGGCTCATGTGCTTGGAATCCTTCCTCTTGTCTTTGTAGACACTCTGTAATCATCTTTGCCAAGTCAGCTTGCAGCCGCTGCTGATTCTCCCTAAAAATAGGAGGAGGAGAAAGATTTCAATGACTCCTCCAACACAGCTGCTATAATCCTTGGCTCCAAAGCATTTTTCTGACAATTGTATTGCACTGTTTCCTGAAGCCATTGACATTACTGTTGTAGAGTATGATCAGAATCAATTCTAGGTAGATATGGAAATACAATTCAGAATTTACTTTAGACTTCTCAATAATATGTAGTAGGGTTGGAGTGCTGTTATACGCATGAGGGTCCACAGAAAGTATGAGAATCCAGTGTTTACTGGTAATATCTTTTATTGGACCAACTGTGTAATTGGGATAGCTTTTTCCTCACAAAAAACAAGCCTTGCTTCCCAATAATATGAGCTAATGTCTCCCGTTCACAGAGCCTGTGAATTATCTTGGAATGGAAAAAAAGAGAAAAACCTTAACTGGGTGCATATCTAACTTAGATAAATGCTGATTTTATGTTAATTTCCAGTTTCAAGCATTTGCAATATTGAGCTACAGGTGGCCTTTAATAATAGAGATATTGAACATTAGGGTTGCCACCCTTTTTTTTCCACAGAGGATAAATATAGAAGTATATGTATACAAAATACAAAATTATAATAAACTGTATGTATATGCTATACATATAAAATATGTGTTACACCTATAACATATCTGTGTGCTAAGGCAAAAACATTACAGATAGCAACAGAATGGATCTGAGGGGTACCTTCAAAATACAACTGCCCTGGCAAAGTGCTCAAGCCTAATCCTGCCTCTCTCTAGTCTCTTTTTTTAACTGTATTTAGGTTTTAAAAGCACAGTAGTTAAAACAGAAATATAATAAAGAAGCTAGCAGTGTCTCTTGCTCAGCTCATAGGCAAATGGTAGAGAATCCATGGGATTCTTTGCTAGCCAGAAAACTCACTGGTCTCTGTTCTAGAGAAACCCCTTCAAGAGTAAGTCCTTCCTGCTTGAGGTGGGTATGAATAGATGAGCAGAGAAAATGTAGTCTCTAAACCTTATATTTATTAAAGTAACCTTCTAAATGAGGATGAGATGTAACTAAAAGCCTACCTAACTCTACAGATCACCTGAAACAATAACTAAGACATGCAAACTTCAGTTGGGCGTTGACTGAAGCTTAGCCTTCCAAAGCACATTACACTTAAAACTTGATTAACAGATTAATCATGTTTTAAGTGATGACCTGGCCACACATGCAGTCATTAAACAGTGTGTGATAAAACCAGGAATAAGTGACAAAGGTATTACACAAAATATGTGCAATAACTTTGTTGTTGGTTCCTATCATGCCTTTAAATGAATGTGTGGCCAGTGTTCCCAGCCTCCGGAGCCAGGGCTGAAAGAATGCATAGGCAAACTAGGTACATGCCCAGGGCCTTAAGTGAAGAAGGGGCTCAGTTGTGCTTATTTTACACATTATAATTATTGAGTGACAAAAGTAATATAAATATACAGTATTAAGTAGGGGCCCACGAGTTTGTTTGCTGAGGGCCCACTAAAGAGTTAATCTGGCCCTGTCAGGAGTGCACTCCCATGTGTTCCAGAGACTGGGAGCACTGGTCAGCTGATACAGAGTCCCAGCTGGAGGAGCACAGTGAGCTTCCTTAGCTGGGAGCCCTGATCAGCTGACAGAGCTCCCCACCAAAGTGCAAGGTATCCCACCCCAGTTTGGAGTTCCAGCACTGTTCAGAGCTCCCAGCCATGAGGGTACACCCAGGGTCTCCCTACGCCAGCATTATGATGTGATGGGATGTGATATATGATCCCAACAATCACACTTCTTCCCACAGATGTGTGGCATAGCAAAAGGTGTGCTTATGGGGATTGCATATCAGATCCTATCATGCATCGTGCTTTCTTTTTAACATCTGTCTGGGGCCTTAGCATTGTTGGGTTAAATGTTAATGTTGTTAACTATTTCACAACAGATAAAATCATACAGAAAAAAGGGAAAATCTGGACTTCCTATTGTAATTAGCATTTCCTTTTGGATCCAAAGTAGGTGGGGGGGGGGGGGGAATTTTTTTTTTTTTTTTTTTTTTTTAACTGACCCTTGGTACACAGTGAATCTCAACCTCTTTCCTTATGTGTCTTCAATGAATGTTTCATATCCAAGGCCCACATCCCATAAAGAACTTGACCATATACATCCCTAAGTAGATGAGGAATCCCAGAATGAATCCTATCATGAATATTTGCACGTGTCCATAAATCATTGCCAATCTGTGTCCATTATCTGCGCCCAAGTTATACCATGTAATATAATGAGCTAAAAGTGTAAGGGGAATGGTAAAAGATACAGTGAAAAGGCTTCCTTTCTCCCCATATACTGTATAAAGAGCATCTTACACAGAAGGGGGAGTTGGAAGATTATACTTCCCATCTTCCACACCCGTCAGCCAATAGGTAATCTCCGTTCCTCTACCCTAATATGATGGAGAAGAGAAAAATAGTTTAGGGATCAGACTAGCACAGTTTAAGGATTTGATTGCTAATGTATGTGATTTATTTATTTTATACTATACTTTATGACTGTTGTATTGTCTTTGCTTGCTTTAGGGAACGAGCACTCAGAGCATAGGGTGGACGTCTACCAAGATTTATAAACTGAAATAAATATTTATATCAAAACAAAGATGAGCAAATGAATAACAGTCTTGGCTTCTCTATCAACAGTCCTGCTCATTGCTCTTTCACTGAAGAGGAATGTCTTCATTATCTCAGGGCTTGTGACTTCAGATAGGTCTCTCTTGCTCACCTCGCGTTAGTCTAATAAGATAGGTAATGCTCTCGGAGATAAAATGCCTTTCAGGTAGGTTTTGTTTCTGTGTGGTTGTGGTTGGTTGTGGAGGAATGTATGAGGTGTTTGTTACCTTTAGATAAGTCTCTCCTCTCTCTTCATACTGGAACTGGCAGTCTGTCCTCTTCAAGATGGCAATAGTGGAACCACTTACGTGAATCCGTAAAGCTAGAAATAAACAAACAGCACATGCTCAGCTCAGAAGCTTAATGCAAAATCATGTACATCGCCTGTGTAAGTCTATGCAAGGGCAGCAGCTTTTCTAATTGGCCCTGATACCTTCAGACAAATTCTGTGGGTAAAATGGTAAGAAACTTAATAGTCTATTTCTATACTAAAAATGCTATTAAACCATAGCAGTGTGATATCTGGAGATAGAGCAAAGCAATTAAATAAAAGTAAGTGAAAAAAACCAAAGGCCTAAAATAGAGATGATAAAAGTATTTGCAGGGTATAAACATCAAGAAGGGAAAAGGATCGTGGAGTATAACTAGCAATAATGAGGAGACACTGAGCAAAAAGTAAAAAAGTGTAGGCTGGCTTTCAGAATTGAAGTTCTTAATGGTGAAGTTCAAATCATAGAGAAGTAGGGCTAGAAGAGACCTCCAAAGGTCATCTAGTCCAACCCCCTGCCTGAGGCAGGATCATCCCATGTAGTATCATTCCCCACTTGTAAATTATTAGACTGTGAAATATTTATATATTCAGATTGAATAATAAAAGTAATGAAGTCAACTATGCACCCTGCTGTCATTAGAAATAAATGCACTTGCATAAATCTCATTTAACATAAAATGATTATTTTAATTAAATTAAAAGAATCTTTTCCCCAGGAACTATTTGAGGAACCAGCCACTTATACCCTCCATCAATTAGAAAGCAGGTACAAGGAAGTCATACATTATCTAAGGCCAAGCTAAAAGAACAGACAGCATGAACTGATAGGTTTTTTCTATCTTTAAACTGCTATAATGTAATGATAAAATTCTTCTCAGCTGGAGAAGGAATGCTGACTGCGCAGTAGCCCAATACTACTGCGCAGTAGCGTTGTGTGGCAACAACTGTGATGTACCGCTACTGTGCAGCAGTGTCACAAAAAAGATGTTCATTGGCACTTGGGTTACTGCACAGTCATTTAGTACTGGTTTATGTCTCGTGTAGATGCGGCCACTGGCTCTCAGTACAAACCAGCCTACTGCTAAATTAGAGGTGAACTTCAGTTCTTACGTAAACCCGTAGATTCCATCCGTGAAGCTGTGTTCACTGTGTCTCCAAACAGACAGTAACGAGGCATCTTAATCCCAACCACACCAGCAGCACATGGACCTGAAAACGGGGGACAGGGAAGGGAAAGAAGGCAGAAAGACTGAAACCTGAAACTCAGGAACTAATGTGCTTCCATCCTCACAATGGAAGTTCTCTTAAGGTCACATCTCAGAGATGGCACTTCTTTCAGCAGAGCATGTCCAACACCATACTATAGCACTAGATTCAGTCCTGACTGTGATTACTATCTACATCACTTCTTACACCCAAGAACGGACCAAGCCTGTCTCAATTCAGCTTGTTAGATACAATCTGAGCACAACAAAGGCTGGTAGAGATGCACAGAATTAACTGTATTTAATAAATTTCTGTACCAGTAAAAAAGCGTACCTAGTAAATATTAATTTTAGAAGTACAGGGGAGAGAAAATTTATTTCATAATGGAGGGCCTAGTGGTGATGTCCCTAAGGCCTTCTCTGTGGTTAGGTTAATTGAGTTGTTTTATCCCTTCCTTGGACTGTGGACCCTTAATGGATTACTGGCTCTCAAACCACCAAAAATATAAAGAAAACATTTCCCCAGATACTTGAGATCTTTAACTTATCCACAGCCCCTCTTTGAGTCTAATCCATTTCAATCATTAATTAAAAATGCATTCCCAAATGAAGCTTGTTCAGAAGATTTGCCTCTAACAAAGTACTGAATATTAGCCTGTTCTACAGTGTTTGGACAAGTGTGTTTAAATGTATCTAATTTTCCCTCTTGTAAGGAAGGGAGTATTTTCTAATAGCTCGGTTGAGTACAAAATGTCCCTGACTCAACCACATGAGGGACTATCGAGGGTCGGTTTGCTTAACTCCATCCTAAACTGCAAAATGAGGTGATTGCACTATCTGAAAGCAAGCCAATGGTTTATTAAAGCTGGCTCCTCTCCTTCCAACAATGGTCTTCACAGAAAGTCAGCCCACAACACACACAACCAGCTGTGCACCGTGCTATCCCACAGTCCACAAAGACTATAATTTATGAAGCATGAGCACTAAAAACCCTTGTTCACTTTCTATCTAATTATATGCTACCACCCATTACCAGAGTGAATCCCAATACGAATCCAAACAGGCAAGCCTGGTAGGTGTCTCAGTTCAAAAGTTCCCATGAAGCTAAGGATATCCAGTGCCATCATGGAGATGTCCACTGCGTGGCGATTGCCATTCCTCTTTGGTAAGCCACTCACCACCATGTAGGCATCGCCAATAGTCTCTACCTGTGGAAACAGAGTTGGAAGTCATTGTTACCAATCACTGAAAGACTCAGGTAAATCAGAGATGGAAAAGACTTATTAGGTCATCCTGTAAATGTCTTCTCTGGCTAATTCTCCCCAAACCGCAGATCTTATTGGTACCAATATGTTCATAACTGTGCACAGTGTTCTAGGTAGCACATCTTTGACTACTTGGGCAAGTGTACACAAGACACTGTACAGTAGCCAAATAATACTGCACAGTAGCACATCACAGCACTAACAGTGCTAATACACTACTGTGCAGTATTATTAGGCTACTGCGCAGTAGCATCACTTAAAAGACGTTTGCCAGAGCTACTGCACAGTAACTCCAGTTACTGTGTATTTATTTAGAACTTGATTATACAAGTACTAAATAAATGCGCAGGAATCACTGCAGTAGTGTCTCATGTAGACTCACCCCTTGTTACAGAAAACTAATTATGGAAAGCTATGTAAAACACACTAGGGAGAAGTAATCTTGGCCTCCATTTCTCCCCTTTGCCTTTACTTAGAGAACTGGTGATGAGACTTCTTGCCAAGCCCCTAACCCTATCATGCTGTCTGTGACTGCTGTGTTCCCTGATGTTTATTTAAAATTAAATTGAGGCTCTTCCCACCTTGTAAACATCATGATGATCAAGAATGTGGTCAAAGTTCTTGTAGATATCATTCAGCATATCTACCACCTCCATAGGGGTGCTGTATTTACAGAGAGTTGTGAAGCCGACAATGTCACTGAAGTAGATGGTGACTTCTTCAAACAGTTCTGGCTCTACTCCACCAGTCTCCTTCAAAGATTTTACCACTGGCCTATGTGACAGGGAGAGGGGAAACAGATAAATATGCCTTTTGCTTGAGAGGATTTTTTTTCACACAAACACTAACAGCATCACTGCTTAGTGGAGATGATATGCCAAATGATTCACTGAAAATTAGTACAGTATAATAATTTATATTTCTAAAATTACTTTTATCCAGGGAGCTTGAAGCACTCAAGCAATATTAGTTCATTACATTAATTAAGGAAATCTTACCAAAGCTATGTGAATTAGTGAAGAACAAAGGCACATCACAGGCCATAGAGAGGAAGATGGTGTCAAAATTAAAATTAGAATTCAGGAGTTTGATTCCCAGTTCTGTGCTCAAGCCATTAGCCACACTTTTTTTCTCAATGAGTTAAGGACATGGTATTTTTTTATTTCTTCCAATGGAAAAATTAATTGTAGCCTGATATGAATATTTTCTCACTATGATTGTTAGAAGTAATATCACTATGTTCTGAGTATCATGAAAGGAAGATTAGTTATCATGACACCTGATATTTATTCAAAGGAATTAAATTCTTCTTTATGAAGACTATAGGACAGGAGAGACGTAGGGTTAATCAGGCCTTCTGGGGATGAAAAGGACCTGGAAAATTCAATTGCTGCAAGATGAGCTGCTCCTTGTCTTCTGAGACAATAAGAGATTCATAGACCCCCATAGCCAAAAGGAACCACTATGCTCATCTTTTCTGACCTCCTGTAGATACAGGTACAGAATTTTTCCTAAAAGCTGTTATGAACCAGTTCCCCATCACTGATCACTTTTAAAACAAATTTTAATTCGGATAAAACATAAAACCAATACCCTGACCACTTAGACGCATGAAGGTCCAGACTTCAAAATGGACTTTATCTGACAAACATTGAAAATATAAACTCCATATTTTCAAAAATATATCTTCAAAACTTGGGAAAGAAACCATACATGTTGTTTTTCCTATATGGCACACACAAAAGTGGTCCACACACTTTTTATGCCAACAAAAGGAAGCATCTTTAATCAGAGAGATAAAGCCCAACCTATTTGCATTGGCAAATGAGAAAAGGAAGGAAAGGGGAGACATGTAGGCTGCAAATACCTAGAACTGCAGCATCAAACTTGTCTGGCCCTATGGGCCAGATGAGTGGTGTGGAATTGGTCCACAGGATAAATGAGTGGTGCAGGACCAGCCTCTTGGGCCAAATTGAGCCCATGGACAACCCCCCCCCCCAGTTGCCCCCCCGCCCCCCCCCCCCCCCCCCGCCCCCTTTTCCAGTCTGGAACCTGGAGGGAAGAACTTCAGCATCTAAGACACTTAGCTGCCACAATGGGAACAAATCACACTAACAAACCAGACTTCTTCCCACAGTGCTACAGGGTCTGCAGTGCCCCGCTCTCACCCAGGCACTTGGCTACAGCCACAGGAAGGTCCCCCCATCAAGGCTGCTAGTTGGAAGATGCAGCTCTGTGGGCCACATCCAGCCTGTGAACCACATATCTGACACCCCTGACCAAGAACGGGACAAAAAAAACACATCAGTGGACAAGTAAACAAACCAAGATTTTGGTGACAGTCCAAAAACGTGATGAGTCATCTTCCAGCTCAGCAAGACAGCCTTAGGGAAAATGGCACCCTAGGTGAATTTGTATTTTGGTGCCCTTTCTTTGTATTTTGGCACCCTTTTCTTGGTGAGCTTGTAGACTCCCATGATGCACCTTTGCCTGAACTCTGATCCCAGCTCTTGTTCCCTTTTCCTGAGCTCTTAGTATTCATTCTGGCTTCTAAGCCTTGCCTTGATCCTGACTGTGACTCTCGGGCCTTATTCTGGCATGATCTGTAGCTTCCTGATTCTGGTTCTCAAACCTAAAATAGCTTTCTGTTGTTTGATTCTGGCTTTCTGACCTTGGCTTGTTCCTGACCTGCTCTGGCTTAATATCCGGGCTAAGGCTCAGCCACAATCTCCAGACTCTGGCTATGACCCTGGGTTCCCGGCCCTGGCACTGCACCCACCCTTCTTGCAATACAAGGGCACTTGGAGTGTCATATACATTATACCCCTGACACCAGCATGTCTGGCTTTAAGATCCATTGAGGTTTTTGTAGTGATTATTGGATTTAATAAATGCAGGCATACAATGAATGAAAAGAGCTAAACAACACATTTTAATTGTGAAGCACTAGGCATCCTCTGTAAACTCTTTCTCTCTCTCTACCTACCTTAACTGAGGAACCATCTCCCAATACCCAACTTCTGTAGTCTTCTAAGTAAGGGATTGTGTCTAAAATGTAACTTCTGTCACTAGAATTCTGAGCTCTCATTTAGATCTTAACCTCTTTGGGATGAAAATGCTAGACTTCTTAAATCACTTGCATCGCTTAGGCCACCCTATCCATAACTGAGAAAAATTAAAGACAATGCTGGATTCAAGAAGTCAGCCTCCTCAAAAGACTGCCATGTAAGGCTTGGGAGTTGTGTGCATTGATGAGGAAAAGATTTGTTTTCTTCAGTTTATGTCCAGTCTGCCTATGCACTTGACAGAACCCAGTTTTCAGTGCTCTTTGCACATGCGCACACATACATGAACATGTACACTTTCTCCAAATATCTTACTTTGGATAGGAGGTGTTTGGCCTGGTGTCCTGGTTATGGAGCAATTAAACTAATTATATTTTGCCTCCCTTAATTGTTTTCCTTTTTCAGTTAGCAATGATCTTCTGGCATTGCCCATTTCCTAATGGGTATATCTGCTGTTGAAACTGCTGCTGTATACTACTACACTTCTGGGGAAGATGAACTGATTCCTATAGCTATCCTTTGTAAAATGTATTAGACCCTTTAAGATCCTAAGAGATGGAAAAGCTAAAAAGTTATAAAGCACAAAGTCAAATGGACTGTTCTCCTGCTTGTGTCAGGGAACTGAATATCTGAAAAAATGGGCACAAAAGTAAATATTATTTCTGTTTGTGAAACATTTGCTCCCTCTTCTCCCATAGACTTTATTCCAGGAAGCTAGCTTTAAATCCATCTATCCATCAGGGGCATCACCATCCTCTTCCTGGTAGGCGAGGGCTGAGGTGGGCTAGACAAAAACTTGGCGGGGGGGGTCTGTACTATACATCTTCTGGCCAATCTTACTTATTCGGCTTTTTTAACAATACCTACTGAGATGTGTTTTATCTATGTTATCTACAAAAGAAGAATAAAAATATATACTGTATACAAGCAGATTGGGCTGTGCTGGGTCAGGAGCACTGTGCCTCTGCAAGCTGTGGGTGGGAGCAGGGCAGGCTCAGCTGCATGGGGTGGGTGGTAGTGGCCTGGGAGAGATGCAGAGGGCTTGGACAGGGGTGGTGCTGGGAGGGGTCACTACAGGGGGAGCTAAGGTGAATTTTGAAGTGGCTATACCCCCCAAGCCCCCTCCCCCAGCACCATCCCTGCTGTCCATCTACTAGCATTTATAATGACTGCATGAACTCTGGGACTCTCTGAATGAGCAAGCTATTGGCAAGTTTTTTAGCTTTTTCTGTGCCCACACTGCACTTACAGATCCCTCTGTGGCATCCATCTTTATGTCTTCCAGATGTGACTGATGCATAAAAGAGGGCTGGTTTAGCCAGTTCCAGGCAAACAAACCTCTTAAATGTGATTAACAATCAAATAAGTCCTTTAACATTATGGGTCAGAGCAGTACACCACAAATGTGAAAATGCTCAAATGTGAGACACATTTAAATAGTACTTACAGACCCAACATTACAAATCAAATGAATCAGGAAGCCCTTACCGCAGTACCAGCCTTTTTCACCCAAACACAATTTGCAGATATCTAAAGATATTTTACAATGTCTCCCTAATTCCACCCCCCCTTTACTCAAAATCACTACACTTTAAATATAGATCAACCTAGTTTTAACTTCCTGTCTGTATTTCCTAGTCAAGACTGATTTAGCAGGTTGCCTTCAGTTTAATTTTAACCATGTGCTTAAGTGCTCTGCCTAACTGAATCTTATGACCTGTATGGTGGATCAAAGCAACTCCTGGGCAGCTGACAAACTGCTGAAAGTCTGAGACTCATTTTGTATAAAGAATCCATGGTTTCTCTCTATGTTATCCACTGTTCTCAAATGTCCAGCAGTCAAAAGAGGTACAGAGGGTCTGGGAATCCCCTACATTTGCCTTTGTTTGAGCAGGATAAATGAAAGAATTAATAAAGAGATGGGGTGGAAGTAGGCTTTAATCTTCTCATACAAAGAAAGATAGGGCAATCATTTTGTATTTTTCTAGAGCTATTCATCCTGAAGGATCCCAAAGTACTTCATACACTGTTAATATCAGGATAACTTTCTCTACTATTTAAATGATTTCTTTTCTTGATCAGGATACAGCAGCTGTTTTAACAACATCTATTACATACACCGAGGCTGGGACACTACTCACATGAACAGTGCTGTTTAGTTAAGTTTACATAGTTACTTTAATTTATAAATTTAATATCACCAGACCCACATTCAAAGCCCTGGGAGCCCTCATGAAAAATCAAAACTTAGTGTTTTGAAGACCATTTTTACTTATATTTAAATTAATTGTTCTAAAGATAACAGGGGCATGAACCTGAGTAGCAAGGTCTACTTGCAGCTAAAAGTAATTATGCCATTCATCTCACCAGGATGAATTTTGCCTAAGACTAAAGCCTCTGCATCCAGGAACAGGCTTCAGTCCAAAAAAACCACAAAAGTACAAACATGGCCTTCCCTCCATCTGACGATTGGAAATGATCTTTGCAAATGCTTTTGATAGCTGCCCTCAACCCACTAACTTAACCTCAATCTTATTTTATCTATGCAAAGCACAGACAACTAGCACTCAGCCACACCCCAGCTTCCAACAGGCAAATCTTACTGTTCCTCCTACTTTGCCAGCCACAAAACTGTAAGAATCCTTAATGTCACAATCAATCTAATTCACCACACAACTTCCTCCATAAGTGGGGGAGCAGTCAGTAACCGTACTTGCTTAATCTCTTGCAACTCATCTATAAACCACAGTGGTCTAATAAGAAGGGGAAATTGCAGAAAAATGCTTAGGCAATACAGTCCTAACAGCTGTGAATAAAAAAAATCCAAATGAGCAAAGTTTCACTTGGCCATTAATGTTATGTCTATGGGAAAAACATCATTCAACTAGTCCTTTATAACAAAAACCCTGAAGGGACAAAAGTGTCCCAACTAAGAAAATTGTCAGTAACTATAACGACATGGGATCTCTAATTAGCAGAAAGGTCCATGGCCTGAATTTTATGGCATGTCTGAAAGGTGAAAACATAAATCATAGGTAATGAAAAAATGAAAAGGGCTAAATTATACCCTTATTCACCTGCTTATCAATGACAGAATAAGCTGATCCATTGTCTCTGACTTGACTCTATGGAGGCAAATGCTGTGAAGTGTTATCATTTAGTCTATGAAGCAAGTGCTATTCGTGCCTTGATAGTCTGTGAGTGTCAAGCCTCCCACAATGAGTAAGATCCATAACTGGGCCTCACAATTAATGTTCAGTAGGGCTGGGCAAAGCTTTGTTCCCTGATTTGATCTGGCAGAGATTCGGCCTGATTCGGTGGCTGAATCTCTGAATCTGAATCGAATCAAAGTACCCTTTAATCTCTCTGAATCGAATTGGAACCCTCTGAGTCAATTCGGAGAGATTTGGAAAGAATCGGCAATTTGGACATAGACACAGCTTTAAATGATTTTTCTACATACCTCTAGGTAGCAGGCAACTCATGAACACTGCAATGCTGGGGCACATGGAGTGTCCCACAGAAGTACGGGGGGGGTCCCCAGAGCATTCGGCAGCAGACCCAGAAGTGGACCAGAAGCACTTCTAGCCCACATCAGCGTCCACCAGGGAGTGAGCAGGGGGGTCCCCCTGCAGCCCCCTAGCTAGACGACTGGTCCCTCTTGGGTCTGGGAGGGCACCCAAGGTCCCCCCGCAGCCAATCTCTGAGCTGGGAGACGTAGGGGGCCCCCCTGTGCATTCCCCGGCAGACCCAGGAGTGGACCAGAAGTACTTCCAGTCCACTTCCGGGTTCGCCACCAAGCACATGGAGGGCTCCCGCACTCCTGTGGGATGCTCCATGTGCCCCAGCATCACAGCGTTCACAAGCCGTGCTGGTACCTCAAGGTATGTAGAAAAAACTTTTAAAGCTATGTCTATGTCCAAATCACTGATTCTCTGAATCAGCATCGAATCTTCAGTTCGGATTCAGCCAAATCAAATCAGGGACAGTGATCCAAATCAACAAATCAAATAACTGTCCCCGATTTAGGCCGAATCCAAATCTAATAGGGCCTGCTTCGCACACCCGTAATATTTAGTACCTACCCCTGGTCAGCACTCACCCTGGGAGCAGCATGAAGTTAAGCTTATCTGCTCTATCCCGCTCTGCCTTGTATAGCTCTGTTCTCTCCTCCACCAAGTGCTCCAGGTTCCGGGAGTATAGCTGTAGACGTCGGATTAAAGTATCCATGTAGCTTTCATTGGTCTGGCTATGGTAGTTACTGGAAACAGTGGAGGGGAAAAGATGGAGATAAAGACAAAAATAAATAATAGAAGATTATTTCAGCATCTAGTTCCCAAAGTCTCCCAATGCTTACTAGTAAAGAGTTTATGTTCAGTCTTGAAGGCCTGTGGCCCATATTGGTCCCCCACATTTGTAATTTCCCAGCACCCCCAAATGACTTGATCTTGCTAATGTATTCAATTCCAGGTTACCCAAAATAACCTGCAACACAAATGTATGCTGGGAAAGAGAAACTCAACTAGCCAGATTCCTAAGAGGGAGGGACAGCTGATAGAAGGCAGCAATTAGATATATTTGATATTGACTATAAAATCAAAAATGCCAGAACAATTTGCAAATGTTTGATGGCATCAACAGAGCAGTAACAAGGCCCTGGGTCAGATTCATTCATTGGATTCCACTGGTGCAACCAAACCTGGAGCCTCCTATCAGATGAATGTCAGCCAGGAGCAGAGGTACAGTAGCACAAAGCAGTGATAGCTCTGTTTCACTGCAGGCTGAGTAGATAGGCTCAGACTGTCTGAAAGATTCTGGCATTCAGATTCTTAAAAGAGATCTGGCTAGATTTTACAGTTGTCTTTCTTCCATCAAAACTTCTATTTATAATGACAGTGAAACCACCTCTGGCCTTCCTCAGGATGACCTCCCCTTTGGTAAAGCTGCCTCCAGTTACAGAATATGTGATCTCTGCTCCCCCATGTCTGTGGAGGTGAATGTAGTTCTCCTCTAGTTTGACCTCATCTGGAACATTGTGCTCCACTTCAGATACCACATTATCAGAAAAAATAAAGCTGGAGGTGGGCAGCAGAAATTGATCAGGGAGCAAATGGATTTGTAGGAAGAAGAATAAAAAGAGAGTAACAGTTTACCATGGGAAGTGTCTGAAAGCCCACTTTTTATTTAATTTACCTTTTTAAATGTCCCAAAACACTAAAAAGTGGACCAGTTAGGAACAACCCTACACTCGTCAGGTAAGAGGGCAGAATGTTCAAGTAGGATTGTTTATATTACCAAATTTAACGATTGTATAAACTCATGTAAGCTGAATCCTCTAACTACAGATAGAAAGTAGGGTAGATTTGCATCTCATATACTAACCAGTGTGTGTGTGTGTGTGTGTGTGTATTAAAAATCCTCCCATAGATCCTTTTCAAAATCCTAGATCTACCCATGGTTTTCCAGATACAAAGAAATCAGAAGCTTTATTAATATGCTATGGGCCTAGGTCTGTATTATTTAGTTTATGATCAAAGCAAAAACAAATATAATTTTATTTGAACATGTATTAATTTGCCATATCATACATTATGTATTAAAAAACACAACAAACTAAGCAAAAATAATCAAAAGATGTTGTTTAATTAGTTCTGTAGTCATTAAAGGTACATCTTTCAGATTCATAAAACAAAATCAAGCCTTCTTGAGCATCCAGACAGTGCATCCAATGCTTTGCTGGACATTTTTTGCACACCAGAGTTAATGTTTTTAGCTGGAATTAAAAACAGTCTGCAGGGCTATGAAATAGGAGCTATATTACCAGGAGCAGCTAACAAACAGCACAATTGCAGAAGAAAGAATAGCTTGATTAGTGGAACATTAAAACTATTAAAAATGGGAGAGTTGTTAGCACGTGTGGAACCAAGAGCTTAGAAGGAATCAGGTATATTATAATGAGTCATAAAGTCACATGGCCCCCTCACTGCTGCCTAACTAGAAATACTGCTGCCACTGCCAGGAAGTTAATTTTAAACTTCAGCTAGACAACGAATGAAATAGGGATACAACTGCACCTTCCCTAGATCCCCCCTATATGTGTGTATACACACACACACACACACACACACACACACACACACACACTTTGCATAGTTTATAAAGTGTAAATCTACCCTGCCTTCTACTTGTTTTCAGACTAACATGGCTAACTATGTACCCATAACTACCTAAACCTTTGGTAACCTGACCCTTTCAATAACCTCAGTTTGGTGTTATCTATACCCATATCACCTATCAGCTCAAGCCACCTAAATCTGTCATCATCTCATGCTCAGATCCATTCACTTGAGCATCATGAGCCATTATCTGACCCTTGAGTAGTCTCACCATTTAATTATTTTGATGATGTGAGTCTCTAAGGCTAGGGACAGACATTACACATAAACTGGTTTAAGTGATCAGAAACTGGTTTAAACCTGTGACAAAATAGATGTTCAGTGCACATAAACCAGTTTGAAAATGGCTGAAACCAGTTTGAGATAAACCTGATTGAATGTACATCAGACTTACATCAACATCAGACTTAAATAATTTGGGTCAAACCAGTTTATGCAATGTCTGTCCCAGACCCCTTCCTGGTTTAAGTTAAATCAGAGTCCTCCAACATCCCAGATGCTTTACAACTTTGGGCGGGGCTCTGCTCTCTGCTCCAGCCCAGCAGGGCTGACCCCACCCCTCTGCTCCCTAGCTGGAGCTCCATCTACCTGGTTTCCTCCTGCTCCCCTGCCCCTCACCTCTCCCTGCTCAAGCAGGGATTCCCGCCTCGCCCCTGCCTTACACAGACACCTCTCAACATTAGCTAGCATACCACATGCTGGCTACGGTCCGTGCTGTGGGAGATGGGACAAAGACAGACAGGACAGTGTTGGTTTAGGGCTTTTTGGAGCTGATCAACAGGTAGCTGGTAATGCCCCTCCATTCCTTCCTTGGAAAAAGTTGTTAATGAAGAGCGTGAACTAATGAGAGAGGCTGTTGTTTTGTTTGATGTGTTGATAAATGCTAACAACTCCCTGTGTAACTCCCTGTTGTGCAACTCAATGCTCTGTTATCAACAACAAGGGGGAGGGAACCCCTCCCTAACCAGAAGGTCCTTCCAGGGAGCAAGCCATGCCTCCACTCCAGTCAGCATGTGGAAGGGAAGGGAGGGCTGCTCTAGCACTCCCCCCCCAGCTTTTAGCCTGAGCCACTGCATGCACGTGCCTGCATTTCTTCAGTCCAGGGGGGATGTCTTCACGGTTACGAACCATTTTAGCCTAGCCAGGTTAGACTAACCTGCAAAGATTGAATCAATTCAGGCTTAGGCTTTTTGAATGTCTGTCCCTAGCCTAATTACCTAGTATGGCACTTTCAAAAGTTGGGTTCTCATGATCATCTCTCTTGCTCACTTGAGCGTGTTCCCTCTCTCACACACACACATACACACTCCTTTTTCTCAAAGGATGAGAGTTCCAGTAAACAAATATTTCCACTGACTAAGCCATTCTGGCATTTACAGACATACTGTATTTATAAACATCAGGTTTCCAGGTGCTGTGAGTCCAGAACATTTTACAGAACAGAGACTGTGGTGCTTACCTGAATATTTTAGCCAGACTGCTCTCAATTTTCTTGAAGTCAGGCCTTTTCTCTGAGTCTTCGTCCCAGCAACTTTTTACAAGCGTATATACCTGAGAATGTATAGTTCAAGGGAAATTCATATGAGCAATTGGCAGAGACGGTAATGGCAATGAACAGCAAAAGTAACAATCTGTTCATGAGTCAATACAGGATTCCTTTCCCATCTCTTTTGTCCAGTAACCCATTAGCATATGTGACTGATTATTCTTAGTCAGTAACTAAGACTTTCATTACTCGTATCTTACAGCAACAGTCATTTCATGTTTGCCAGTGATCAGTGGACAGCTAGTACTGATGTTCAGATAATACTGATGCTCAGTACTAACAAGCAGCATAAGCTAAATTTGAAACTAATGTCTGTAAAAGAAAGGGAAGCAAAAGATCCCAAGCCTCCAATGGGTGATGAATTGTAATTATGTATTGGCTATTTATCGG
>NW_005842098.1:187702-191549 GCF_000455745.1 Alligator sinensis | reverse complement strand
GGGGGGGTTAATCAATTTTCTGATTATCAAAAGATGTGCCACTACAAATAGACAATGCTGCTGTTTACAAACATTGTCAAAAGAAAATGGTGGCTTTTTCCAAATTGCTGAGTATCCTTTCAACATTACTTGACTTACAAATAGGATTTGCCACTCTGTACCAGTTGCTTGATCCATCCAATCCAGTGGTAATCACCACACAGGATCACACTATTAATCCACTCAGCCCAATTACACCACCTACAGAAATAACTTTTAGCTGTCATTTCAGACAAAAAAAATACCCTCCCCATGATGCAACTGACCACATGCAACAGACTGTTTTATACATATACATATGTTTCAGTTTTATTTTAAGGGGTCTCTTTTGTGCCATACAGCCCATAAAAAATTTAAACTGTTTTTAAAAATTCTGAAAAACAGAAAAAATATCTTATTTGCTTGATCTTTTTTTAAGGATCAGTAAATGCCTCCCATTACACATCCTGTTATTCCATAAAGAACCACCCTGTAATACATGGGTTAGGTGGTAAAAGTCACCAGATGCAGAATAAAGAGACACTGTGCTGTTTGAATGAGAGAATTGCATTGAATTACATTTTGTTCCACTGATATTTACGAAATATCTTTCCTTCCCATGAGGCCAGGGCATTGGATCATACCATGTGTTCAGCTTTCATCCTCCCATTCTGGCTTGGCTGGAAATTTTGCCTCTCTACAGTAAAGTATTTTCCTTTACTTTACACTTACTTCTAGCTCCCTTTCTCCAGCTGTTTCTAGGAATAGGTCTGGTCGGAAGGGTTGCCTTCCTTTGCCGCTCTCCACTCTGTAAAGTTTCTCTAATGCAGAAAAAAATGCATATTTAAACAATAAAGCATAAGAGCAAGTGCATTTCAGGGTGGATACAGTAGGCTTAGATGGTGATATAAACAGAAAAAAGGCCTGAAGCTAGAGCCTGGATCAGGACAAACACTGGCAAAAGATAATGGTGGCCTTCCTTTGAGATGGATCTGAACTTTAGGGTATTTCTAATTATAAGGCACACAGCTAAAACAGGGGAACTTGAAGGTAACTGGGAAATGAAAGGAACAGAAATGGATAGGTGTATTTATTCGTAATGATAGACATCAATGTGACATCGTCCCATGTGAATGTTAGGCATTATTTAGTGCCTTTCTTGGCATGTGGTATAACCATGGTAAAAAGAGTATGAAAGCCCATTAGGATATTATATGCTGATTTGCAGAAGTACAGAGCACTCACAAATTACCATAAAATCAATAGGAGCTACAGATCCTCAGTCCCATTAAAAATCAGACTTTTAACATATATATATATCCATAATTTTAAAATATAGTAATTTCTTGGCTCATCACCCATAATCATGAATATACTGCCCCACCTATCAGAGTGCTCTGTCCTCTGAACATGTCAGAATTCAAGCCATATTTGCCAAACTCAGTTATATTGTGCCATTGACATGTCTCCTCCCTGACAAAAATTACTCTAATGCCAGCCTACCCATGAAAAGGCCTTCTGCAGGAAACATTATATATAATTCTGTGCATAAAACAGGGATTTTTTGCCTGCTATTAGTAAAACTATACATCAATCTTCTCTCACTGTTTCTCAGATATTTACAGAGTACCAGTCATCATGGTATCTAGTTGCTGTAGTTCAGAGGCAGATGGTGCCTCAAGCATAATTCAAAGTTTCTTAAATAAGTTAGGTTTGCCCTCTTTCTTTCATCATAACTAATGAGTTAGTCCAAGTAAACAAAAAGCAACTAATGGCCTTTAAAGCCTTCCTAATGGTAAAATAGAGCCTGCTGATTACAGAACCATACTATAGAAGAATGGTGTCCAACTTTCTGGACCTGTGGGCCAAATAAGTGGGTCAGGGGTGGCACATAGGCTGGATCCTATGTGGGGTCTGTGTGTGGGGTCAATCCATAGGTACCATCCAGCACACCTGGATTCAGATGCATGTACTGGCCCAAACACGCACTGGTCACATTATTTGGCAGGAGGAGAGTGGCAATCGACACTGCCACTCCTCCCCCATTGCCAAATTTCCAGACTTGTGGAGAGCCTCACAGGCCAGACCTGGTCTGCAAGCCGCAGGTTGAGCACCATTGCTATAGAAACCTAGCCCCTTGGTTGCCTATATGTAGGCCAGAATTATTAAACCAAATTGTGAAATCAGGAACAATAACAAAACCAGTAAACCTACCAGTATAACCTGAACATACTTTGTGTTGACTAGGAAAAGCTCTATGGAGTGTACATGCAGTCGCTGTACTGGAGGGAAGATGTGTCATTGTATTTAAAGGATGACCGGCAGATTAAAAGTGTCACTTGGTGAACCTAGAATAAGCAAACAGGCTACAGACCCAATAGTATTAGAAGGATACTAAGTATATTGTCATCTATGCCAGCTTCAGAAGATGACACAGAGTACATCTCTTGATGCTAGAAAAGCTTTTATTTGGTTGGGCTTAGCCTGCACAATGGAAATACTGAAGATATTTGGAACAGGCAAAATGTGTCTAAAGTGGTGAGATGTAATATTAAAACCCAGATCCAAGTGAAACTAAAGGGCCAGATTATTAAATCTGCCCCAGTGATTGAGTGGGGGACAGTGAGAAGGCCACTGCCCATCAGAAGCAGTCCAAAATACTGTGCCTGCAGTCTGTTTATTGACCTGAGCAAAACAATGGGAGAATGTGGTTAATGAATGACTATTTGAAAGGGACCATTGTGTTAATTCACTCGTATGGGACAAGGTCTGTCAGCTAACTGATGGCTCCCTCTCCATCCATTTTGGAGATTTTTTTTTTTGCCAGTAGTGATATTACACATGCAAATTACTTCCAGCTACTGAAACTATAACTGCTCCCTGCACAAGGTAAAGAAGGGAGGTTATTTGTTCCCCCTCTGTCCCCATCACATGCTCACAGAGAGCTGGGCACTGTCTGTCACAGTATACTTTTGCAAGGAAAGTATACTGCTATAAAGATGATCATTACACTAAAAACAGTACGTTTAGCAAATGATCTGTTTTCTTCTAATTAAGTAGAACTCTGTAAATGTGTGAGAACTGGAGATGATTTGTTGGTTTGATTTTAGGGAAACAGAAGCCCCAAACTAAATCTGACATGTTTTCCTTCCACGTGAGCCTTTTCAGATCTCTGTTTGTATTAATAAGCTGGCGACCAGATGGGATGGATAAACATACATTTTAGCTACTTTCAAATGGGAGGGAGCTATTATGCTGTCACTCCTACATCTGCATAATCCTGTAGCAATAAAGTAAACTAAATTACCCTAACTTTGCAGCTGTATGAAGCAGAGTTAAAAAGTTGGGAGAGCAAGAATCACGCAGGTGCAAGAGTTGCAAAGTAACAGCTTGTATTAGTATCCTTTGATAGCAATATAATTGTTATGCTTGTTTATATCCTGAGAGGCTATGTTTTCCATTCTTGGAATACTGCAGGGTTGGCAATGTACAGTGCCAACTTACCCTAGAAGTTCTTCGGAAATGCTAAGAGAAGGAAAAAGCTAGAAGGCAGTCTGTTGCATTGCATGCTAAAACAAACACAGGGAGGGGGTGGCAGAATGACTCAGAGGAGAAAGAGGTGTCTGCACTTGTAGGTAACCTGTAATTAGAAAAATCCCATACTCTAGCATGCTGGTGGCAATCCTAACTTGTGATGATGGATGGATTCTGGCATCACAGCATTACTAGATTTATATCACCTGAACAAAATGTGTTCATTTCCAGAACTGCAAAACAATCCTGGTTTCCCAGTAAAAGAAACTTTTTAATACTTGGCACCATAGGTAGG
>NW_005842098.1:180928-187589 GCF_000455745.1 Alligator sinensis | reverse complement strand
GATTAAAGACCAATAATGAACCAACTTAATACAGTTATTGTATTTGCCTAAAAGCTCCAAGTAGTCTTTTATAAACCAGGCAGTCAGAGACTAATGACCCATGTTCATAAGATAAGGCAGAAATAAACTGTTCAAAAATCAGAAGAAAACTGGACTACAGGGTAAATTTTTCAGGAACAGCAAAGTGACTTAGGAATCTAAATCCCATTTATACTCAGTGGAATTTAGACTCCTAAGTCCTTTAGGCGTTTGAAATTTTCACTCTAAATTTGTAATGCTTTTGAAATCCCAGAAGAATTTATGGCAATCCATGTTAATTAGTTTCACAGACTTAGCACTTGTACGCATATTCAAATAGAGTTCTACTTGCTTCACTAACACACAGTTTCAAAAGGTTTAATCATACCCACATGGTCTGGGACTGAACATCTTCCAGATAATCAGACTCTATAACTCCTTCCTTGCTTCACTAGTTAGACAAGGTATGGATCCAACTCACAAGTCATAAGGTAACATTCACCCAGGAACCCTGAAACCTCAGTGAACAAACTTCCTAAAATTTCACAAAAGCTAATGTTGAGTTTGTCCCTGTAAGGCACAGTTTCACTCTCTAAAACAGTGAGCAATTTTGTTCAAATGTATTTAATCTTGTTCTTGAAGTATGGGGGAAAATCCTCCGAGATATCCGATTATATTTCTGATCCAAGGAAACCAGGATCTAACAGTCTGTCAGTGACTTGGAACAATACCACAAAACATGAATCTCTGTACAAAAAATATGTGAAGGAGGATTAGCAGAGGAGAACACTTTTTTATCCTGCAGCACCAGAAGTTAGAGTTATGAATTTTCAAAGGGAATAAGCCTGACTAGCCCAACACACTCCTCTATCATGCTGCTGGGTTTCCTTTGCTGTTTCATGACAGTGTTGTTTTTGGTTTTGATGTTTGCTATTACTATATTATGATACTCTACACAAATCCCAGACAAGGATAGGCCTTTCTGGGCTTTTCACTGATAAACATTAAGTCTATAAAGTATTGTAGAGCATTGGCTCATGTAATGCTGCAAGGAGGAAAAATGGAAATTTGATACAATCTTAATTTTTAAAAATGGCAGGAATGGCTCTCACAAGATGTTACTTCTATTTGGCACATCATTCATTGCCCAGCAAGAGAAGAAGCAGATGAAGCACCAAATGTAAACAATGGTTTCACTAAAAGGTGTAGAAAAAACAACAATTACTGCCACTGTATCCTCATGTGAATGGTTACAGTGAAAGGCAGGCCTGGGTTTTTAGTCTCTCACCTTTAAAGTCCTGGCAGTAGCCAGTGTAGAATGTCTCCCTGCGCAGGATAATCTCTTGCGCAATGATTCCATAGCTGTACACATCACCTTTCTGAGACACATCAGCTTTGCGGAGGTGTTCAGGAGCTGTCCACAGATCTGAGCAGCCAAATGATGAAGACACCGAGAGAGGGAGTATGACAAGAAACAGATTGCGTGACCTTCTTTGGAACCACATCTGCCCCAATAGTATCCTGGTTTTCCCTTTTACTCTTTCATCTCTCAGCCCCACCTTGACATTTTTTTGTTATTTCTTTAGCTGTTATCCAGAAGGGCTGACTTCAATACACCTCTTTTTACTTCTAAAAGAGGTGCTCTACTTCAGGCACAGGTTTGGGGGCTAGATACAGAGTGACATTGTGTGGTCTGTTTTATGTATGAGGTCATTATAACTGTCCTTGCTGGCCTTCAAATCTATGAAACTATAAAAATAATCCCCAAATGTTTTGAAGTTGACATAATAGCATTTTGTTATACACTCTAACAATAATCCATATGTGTCTCTTGCAAACTGATCACCATTGTATCTAGACCTAGTGATGTTGTGAACTTGTGGTACCTTGTCACAGCGCACTGAGGTGTGCCATGACAAGGTACCACATTGTAAAGGAGAATCATAACATGCAGCAACATCGGAGTCAGAATGCAATCATCATAAACACGCAGGCACAGGACTAGAAGGGACTTTCTAGGTCATTGAATCCAGTCCCCTGCTATCACAATTACAATATGTAATCCAGTAATCCACCTTCACAAGTTTATTGCTCTTGAGATGCACTAGCTTTGCCTCTAAGAATGAAGTCCAAAGCCCAACAATTCTCAGTCTGCTTCAACAGCATTTACTCTTGAGCAACTAAAGAAGATAAATGTACTACTAATATAAAAATTAAAATGAATAGAAATAAGACATATGTAGAATAAGGAAACCCTAAGAGGAATGAGTAAAATCTTTACCCTTTCAATACCCTTTTCCTAGCCATTTATTTTCCATTGCTATTACTGGAGATGTTTGTGTCTGAACATAAGAATTTTCTCTCCCCATTCTAGCCCCATGTTTTCCTCAACATACGTATCTCAGGGATGACACTGTGCTGTGTTTATGCCATCTCAGTGGCTTACTATATGAATGATTCAGATATCTCAACTTCACTCCAAGTTCAATTTGGAGGAGAAAGATAGATGAGGAGAGAGGAATGCTTATTTATACCAAATTTTTTCTTGGGCATTGGCAGACACAGGGGGGAAAACAATTATCATAATCTGATTAATGCTAGGAGAACAAAAAATGCTGCAATTCTACTTAAGGACTAGAATGGCTATGGATAGTTCTTGCTAGAAAATTTTTAAGGAATGTGAAGCGTCATGTATTAATGTTTAAATTATATCATGGCAAATGGCAGGATAGGATACTATGAAAATTCATGCAGTCACACCACTTAGGATCAATGATAATATCATAATGTACCTATACTCCTCTCTCTCTCTCCTACAGGAGAGAGTGAAAGCCTCTTATTTACAGCTCCTGTCATCTGAACAACCTTCCTGCAGTTCACCCTCCTTTAGACTCTTTCTGTTTTTTCAAATATCAGTTTAAAACACACTTTTCTTTCCTCTCTTGCTTATATTACTTAATTCCTTTCTCTGTCTACTATTACTTGTCTTTGTGATTATTATTTAGCTTAGTGTAGTGTTTTCAAACACATTTTGTATGGAAGTTACTATACAAAATAAAGTTATACTGAATGTCATGCATTGACTTCTCTGTACTCCACATACCTTATGCATAATAGATCACAGGATATCATGTGGCTTTTCAGAGTAAACATTAACAAGGCTCAGCAGACTAAAAAATGTAACTTTCTATAACATTACTATACTAGAGATCCAATTAATTTGTATAGAAGAATTCTGTGGCTAGGAGGACACAAGAAGAGGTGTCATTTTTAATACTAGTTTTGCATACCTTTTTTTGGAGGCAGAATGGAATTGCAGCCAAAATCAGTGATCTTTACCACCATGCGGCTGTCTACTACACAGTTGGTTGACTTAAGACGGCCATGAACCTCTGTTTTGCTTGAATGCAGATAGGACATTCCCTGTTATTGATGAGCAAAAGGGGTGAGAGGAGGGAAAGAAGAAAACTGTAATGACTGCTGCTAGAATTAGTAGGAATTTGAAAGTTCAACACAAGATCCAGTTATTTAAGTCTTTCGAAAGCCTTCATTAGCATAGTCTCTCCACACATCAAAATGATCAGTCTATTTTACCCTCACAATTCCAGTCCAGGAGTAATAATAATAATTCCAGGAGTATTATTCCAGGAGTATTATTTATCATCATCATCATCATCATCATTATTATTATTATTATTAGAATAATTCCAAGAGTATTATTTTCCAAAGTCCTACTAACTGTCAGTTGGAACTTGGCAACCAAACTAGGGCTCTAAAATTCCAGCACAGTTCCAGCTTCTTTAGAGTTAATCAAAGGATTGTTTTTCCTCTGGATTAACTCTCTATGATGCTGCCATGTGCTTCTTGGTAGTTTCCCACCAATGATTAGGAGAGTTTAGAAACTTGTTTCCATTCAGGGAAGTTTATTTCATTTGCAATTTACAACCACTGTTTTTATGATGTTTTTAGTGAAGTGACAGTTTGTATGAATATTTCACAACCTTGAAAAATACATCCCATATGTTTATTTATTTATTTATTTAGAATGCATGAGGTTGCCTTTGCTAAAGGAAAAATCTATCTGGGAAATCTGTATCCTTTTTGCAGACATCCACTCGCTAGAATGCCCCACAGTCAAAAACACCTAAGCAGGTCTGTTTCTGCACAGAAAAGAGCAGGCAAATGTCAATACTAAGATTACTGGCTGCCATTCTATCACCTTCATTATGCAGGAGGCCAGTTTACATGATGAAAAGATGGCCTTTCTGACCTTGATATTTATGAATCTCTCTATGCTAGTCAATGCTTTGTACCTGAAGGTCCAGCTCCCTTGCCATGCAGGCTATGTTCAGAGCCAGTTGAACTGTTTTATACTTGGGCTCTCTCCGCTCACTATGTTCCACACACAAAGCCTATAATTTGCACTCTCCTACTCATCACTTCTGAATCTGGCCCACTTAGCCTGAAACAAGTCAAATAAGTCATAACTTTTATGTCAAACAGCCAGAAGAAAGTAGTGTAACAGGAAAAGCAGCTACTAGGTAGCAAAAGTTAAAACAGTGGGTGGAGGACTTTAACTTATACCTATTTACATACTCCTCTCAGTTGTTTATGCTGCTGCACCTCTCTCTTCTGGTATCTTGGTATGCAAAGTGCTGAAAACATGTACACTGAAGAGGCCAGAAGAAAGGGTACATTATACCAGTTTAGATTCCCCGCTGAATGTGGCCCCTTTTCCCTAAGCACACACATTCAAATGTCATCCTCTCAAGGGCCAGATGATAATTAAACGTTACGGTGGATTACACAGGTTGTATGATTATGATCACTGCATGTAATATGTTGTCTTTTGTGGAGAAACCTGCCAGGAACAGTGTGAGAGCACTAAGATAAGTTGGGTTTGAGGCAGAGCAGAGGTAGGGTTGAACCCCAAGGACTTTCTGAGGGACTTAAGCATCCCCAGAAAATGGTTGGATCTGGTTACATGTATGTGTATGTACCATACTCAAATCTCTGGAGACTCAGCTCATACCACCCAAAGTAAAAAGCCTACTAAAACAGGCCTAGCTTGCCACCTTCAGGACCTTCTTCCTACTACTGTCCTTCTCTCATCCCCCCGCTGACACCAAACAAGGGGTGAACCCAGTAAGACAGAAACCCTCCCTCAACTCCTGGCTCCTGTAAAATGATTCTGTGGTACTCTAGTCTACTTGTGTCTGAGCCCCCTTGTCTATACCCTGAGAAGACTGAGTCTTACTGGTGCATCTAAGAAGGCTCACTCTCCCTTCAGTTATTGGGGACCCATGCTTGGAAGTGAGGAGTCTGTCAAGAGCCCTAAATGGGATTTCACAACTGCCCAAGTGAGTTAGGAATACAAGTCTCATTGACTTTTGGCTAGGTTTGTGCTCCTAAATTACTAATTCACAAAGCACATACTTCAGCTTTGACACTGAAGAAGCCCTTTCAACAAAGACATTTTTCTGATATAATACAAATATATTTCATTCACTTGTACAATTTCCTGCAGTTGCTCTCTTATTTGAGAAACATCAACCTTGCAACAGCAACGGTGCCCTCATGACCAGAAGGCTCAATTGCTGTAATTCCTTCTTTGCATGACTTGCTTGTGTCACACACAGCCGGTTCTACGCTGCTCCAGGTGGCACCCACCAGACTTATCATAAGAAAGCAAGAACAGTGGGAAGCAGATGGTTCTGGCTCAGAGAGCCCTCTAGGCCTGCCTTGCCTCCTTCTTTTGAGCAGCAGTCAGGGGTACTGAAGTTGGGGTGCACAGGATCTAGAGACAGACAGTAGGATTACAGGAAATGAGTGCTGGGTTACTGAACTGCAAGGAGAAGGAATTGGGTCTGAGGAGTGTTGGGGACTAAGAGTTGATTATTGGGGTACAGGGGAATGGGAGGTGGAAGGCAGGGAACTTAGAGGTAAATACTGAGCAGGAGCTCTTCAGATATAAGGAAGGGACTGTAGTGGAGGTACTTGACAGATAGTAATGATAGAAGTTTGTATAGTACTCACTAAGTCATGCAGCCTCCTTATGCCAAGTTCCAATAATTACAAATCACTATATATTCTTGAGTTTAGAACACTCTTCATAAAAAGCTTGTCTGAATCATCTCTGTTAATATGGTTAAAATAATCTGAGGTGCTATTTCACAGAAAGGGTCCTTGGAACCTTTCTTTCTGGGCTTCATGTAATGTTTACAGATGGAACAATGTCTGCCAATCATTTGTGAAATCTTTGTTCAACTCAGTGGGAATTCTGTAAGCATTTCACTTTGTTTATGTATAATCTCATTAGATTGGGTACTGTATGCAGGGCCAACCTTTAGCCAGTTGATCAGTATCTGTGAGGGAGACCTGTGAAGCTCAACTGGAAAGTGTTAAAAAAAACCTTATTAGAGCCTTTAAGAAGAAGGAGGAGGAGTTCACAACTGTTGTTTCAAATAGCACTTCATGCTGAATGTTAATTGAATGTGAAATTCTCATTAACCTGGCCACCAAACTGTAACAATTTGGATTAAGGAGATTTTAATAAAGAGTGAGATTTTCAGTATCTCATTGAAACAGACATAGAAGAATCATTCATCACAAAGACCAGGTCTGAACTGAGACATGTAGGGAA
>NW_005842098.1:165961-180888 GCF_000455745.1 Alligator sinensis | reverse complement strand
AAATGGAAGAACTAGCAAAAAGAAACACCAGGAATGGGAGCAGGAAATCGATGGAGCACAAGGGAAGGGGAAGGCATGGATTATCTAATTGTGTGTGTGAAATTCTTGGGTCTGTTTTTGTTTCAAACTAAACCCAGGCACATTACATTTAAACCAAAACTTGCCATGCCCCCCATCTTCATCCTTCCCCCTCCAAAATGGAAATGCATATTAAACATTACTTAAAATCTCAGGCAGTTCCTGTGAAAAATGAATTTCCCATTCTAAACCTTCACTGCCTTAAATGGCTATCCCTACTGAGTGAGTTTTACTATTCTTTCAAATGTTAACTAAACTATTCATTACAAAAAAATCTTAGGGGTTCTTTGGTACAAGAATGTGTGATTCCACCATTCAGAAAAAAAACTTCGGTTTTCCTATTCAAAGTCACACTGTGCTGAATCAGCAGCAGAACTCAAAATGGAACCTAAGACTCCAGTCTCCCAGGGCCTAGTAGCCACTAAGCACCACCTGGTCAAGAGAATACATCCTAGGAGTCAGGACTTGTCACTATCCACTATATAAGATTACATAGGTTTAATATAAAGACAGACTTACTACTGCTTCAGTATCACCAAACCACTTACCTTGGCAATGTCATACATGACAGAGATTTTGAACTCCCAGTCCATGAAAGTGCCATCCGGGTAGGAGATCTTATCATTTAACACATCCTGAGATGAAAAGGAGACATAAGAGATTAGTCCACAGAATGGGAAGATCAGGTACGGGCATCCCTCCCCATCATTAATACAGTTCTGAATAGTGGCACCCCTCTGTTTTACCTAAGAACTATATATACTAGGACAGAAACTAAGTGATTTGGAGGATAGAGAATGGAACATACTTTTAGCTTACACAGAGCTACAAACAAGTGAAAACCCTATGTGCAGCTACAGTGGTTCCTAGTGGCAGAATTGAAACTCTGAATATATTTTGCCCCTGTGAACACTCTCCAGATCCATCCAAGAATATGTGGCAATCCTGTCACCATGCCCTTTCTCCGTAGGACCAACCCAGAGCCCAAAAAAATGAATGAGATTCTTCCACTGACTCAGGAGCTATGTCCACTTATATCTGCTAAGGATTTTATTCCATAATTTCTTGCTGAATAGCAATGAAGTACAGCTGACTCAGTTAATTTGCCACTCCAAGATAAATGCAAATAATGCTGAATTATCCTGTAGTGATCAATAATCAGGAGTTGACAATGGGGAGATGAGGCATGATGCTGGTAGGGAATCAGAACAGCAGCAAAGTAAACCATAGAGGTGAATTATGCTTGAGCAGTGGTTCCCAACCTTTTTAGACTCAAGGCACCCCTGGATAGGCTTGAGGCAGCCCTCAGAAAATGCCTGATCTTTGCTTTCACTCTTTTTTGGCTACAGAAAAATAATAGAGGCTGTTTTTCTGTTCCAGGAAGACCACAACTATGGATTTCTATTTGAAATCTCTGGGATTATTGTGTAAACCATCTTTCTAAATCTAACAGTGCTAACATTGTCTGGCATGCATCCCATAGCAATTTTGGAAGCATCTCAAGGCACCTTGTTGAGAACCACTGTTCTAGAGTCATATTAATGATAGTTTACTATAATATTATTGACTTCCCTTTTGCTCCTCTTATTTTTCCTGCCTTAGGAACTTGTCATGTGGCAAGTTAGCATCTCTTTTTGCAATCTAGTGAAGGGGGTAGCCTGTAAAATTATTTACCCGCAGTGAGCCTCTCTCACAGTACTCAATCACACCAAAGATCATCGCATCTATCTTCACAGTGCCGTAGAATTTGGTCAGGTTATAGTAGTCAATCTGGAGGAGCTGGACCAAAAACAGCGTACATAGTAAACATGAAACCAATTGTCAGTGTAGGAACAGTGTAGGCTATGGATGCTTGCGTGAAGGGTTGCTTAATTTCAGACCCTGAGCTCTCTGTATGTCAATGTGGAACAAGAGGGTGAGCAACTACTGCCAAGCAGCTGTTATTCCAGAGCCTTTTGGTCTTGAGAGATAAGGATGGAGGTTAACTGTTGCTGGCTGCTGTAGGCCAATTCCAGATCATGCTGTGGAGTTTCCACTATTGTCCCTTCAGTAGAACCTCACAATGTCAGAGTATTGACTGGGATATTTATTATAAGTGACTGAATGCTGAAAATTGAGTATATGAAAAAACTATAAAAATGCAGTAATTCTTCATGACAGCACATAATTTGTGTATTTACTTGGACAATTTCAGTTTAGTTTTAAGTTTTTATAGCAATTCACAATGTATCTACATATAAATGCAAAAAAATGTATTTAGCAAATGTATTTTTAAGAGGTGAAGTATCAAAGCCAAATTCTGCCCTATTGCTCAAGTATAACTCTAAGAAAGTCAGAAGAGATATATCTATATTGTCCAGAGCTACGTTTACCTCTTAATAATAGAAAATTTAATAGAATGTTTCACTATCAAATAAATAGAATGAAGTGAAGAAAAACAATGCACCTTATTTTTAAAATATGGGTTAGCAAGGATCTATTACAGTTCATTTCAATCATCTTTAACTTACAGGCCTGAAATTCAGAATCTGAACATTTGGTGAGACCCTTTAACACAAAAAGATGGACACTCATGTTGAGGGAGCTACTGAATTCACGGCAGAAGTAGGCTGCGTGGCAGATCCTTTAAACTTTCAGGTTTCCCCGCACACACACATCCCCCTTGTTGCTGATTGGCTGAGAGGCCTGGGTGTCCCTGCTGCTTGCTGCTGAGTGGCTGGGAAGCAAAAACAGCGCCATATTTAAAACTGTGGTTTTTGCCTCCTTGTCAATTAGGAGCAAGTGGCGGGGCCCCTCTGCCATTGGGCGGGGAAGGAAGGGGGACGCAGGGGGGAACCTGCAAGGTTAAAGGAGCTGCCATGCAGCCAGCTTCCACTGTGAATTCAGTAGGTCCCTGCTCATGTTGCAGTATCTTGTGGAGTGTACACATATATACACACATGCACAAATGAGTCTGGCTGCTGCACTTGTCAGGGAATTACTTCACTAATTGGTTTCATCCAGTCTATAGCGTAGAGTGTCCGCGTGCAAGAGTTACCTTGTTTAGTTCAATCTTTTGTTTCTCTGTGAAATTCCCATCATTGTATTTGAAATCCTTCAAGATAACTACCTGGAAAGAGAGAAATGATGGAAGGAAATCATGGATGTAACACACCAACAATCTATCTTCCCCAGCCTAGGAACTTCATACCATATGTTACATTTCAGAAATAAACTGCTTACTACTTTTGCCCTTTGTTCATATCTTTATCAACTAATAATTAATGCAGTTCTGTTACCTTTACTTACATTATGTTACCAAGATTTACTAAGTAGACAGTAAATGCTGTACTAGGCCTGACTTGGAAAGCCTTTACTCACATGTGTAGATTTAACTTGGGCAAATATTTTAATAGTTCCATTGAAATCCATAGAACTTCTCACAGAAATATGTCTACCCTTGTCCATCTAGTCCATTTATCTACCTCTTGTCACATCAAACACTGTCTATCTGGACCAGATCAGTGATTCACCAAGTCCAAGATTCTTCCTTTGGGAGTTGCCACTGCTAAGAGCCTGAAAAGAAAATGACCTCCTCAAGTTTTTCGTAAACTCAGACAATTTTGCAAAGCTGAATGGGAATTGGAAGGGGAATTGTTTCCTGACCTCTAAAGAAAGGTGACTGCCTTTTACAGACCTGTCTCCTTAGAGAAGGTAAGGGGAGCACATACATTGTAGTCATCTTACTTTCTTGTCATATTTGCCTTGGCGCAGTCTCTGGGCTGTGTCACGCCGTCTATCTTCATCAATCTGGGAGTAAAGAAGGATCATTAGCCAGTAGTTATAACATACATCCCTAGCAAACACCAGACTGCAGAGAGAAAAAGTGATCCCAATGTGTGTCACTGTCTACGAAGGCATTTCTCTCTGTACAGCAGCTGTGAAACTCCACAGCATGCAGTCACTGTTCATGACAATCCCAAATGCCACCCAGGCCTCATCCTCTGAACAGCACTACTGCTGTGCCCATCAGTGTTTTATAAACAGAACAAGGATCAGCATCTTTCTGGAAAGGGACATCATTTGTACTACTCGTGATGCAGGTGCTCAAGGAAAGAAACTAGAAACCAACCTTTTAGCTAATTCATAGTCATATAAGGCCTTAATGTTTGGAAAAGGACTGGTCTTACTTTATTAAATTTTGATGTTATTGGCGATTATGCTTTCTTCTCTTCTATACTTTCCATGAAAGTCTCAGGAGTCAAGACAGCAAGCAGGCTTTGGCCCCCAACTGGCCCTGACTACCAGAGCAGGCCTGGTGTCATTAGGCCCCAGTTGCCTGCATGGAAATGGCTGCATGGCTGTAAGCAGCTGACCTCTCAATATTCCTGAAGACTATGCAAAGGGACAGATATCTCTTTCTAGCCCTGGGCTCCTAATTCCTAGTTTTCTGACTCCTGTCAGCACCCAACTCCAGCCTAGGTCCTGCTTTCTGACTGCTGAATCTTTGCTCCTGCCTCCAGCCTCGACCTTTGCTTCTGTTCTTGATCCCCTAGTTTGTGCCTCTCATTCAGGCCCTTGACTTCTGAACTTACCTTCTCCTGACTCCCTAAATCGAGACTCTCTAGTGTCAATCCCCAATCAGCCACATCAGTCATCCTCTCACAGGAAGGTGAAAAGACAATGAAACAGTTCTAACAGATACTGCTACCACCCTTCTCAGCAGAATGGTCATTGTTTGTCCAGCATAAAATTTTTTCGGTGAAGAGAATCAGACTATCCACTCAGAACACCAAGTCCCTCCTACCTTCAGGCTGACAGGGCTTGTCTCATTGGTCTCCAGAGGCATGATCTTGTCAGGTGGTATGTGGAACCACTTCTTCTGCCGCAGTTCATTATCTCTCCTGTACTTCCTGTGAAACAAGCACACCTGTTCAGAACATCTTGCCAAATGATGGGCACTCACTACTGAAGATTGTGAATGGGAATCCTGGAGTGCTAGAGAGTGCAAACTCCCATTTTTACCTCCTCATACATCCAAAAAGAGGATGCTGGCCCTACAGCACCCAGCTGTGAGGCCATTGCCTGCTCCCCTTCCCCCTGGCTTGGGAGAAGTCTGAACTATCTGGCTTTAGGGCCAGAGATTTGGAAGTCGGCACAGAATGGCTAGCAAGGTTGTTGCCTCATTTTTTCACTCCCAAACCCAGACTTGAGAATTATGAGTGAGTCTGCAGTATATAACACAGTTTTTCTCCTCTGTGTTTCTAAACATGCTCTGCTGAAGTTCCAAGAGACAGATGTAGATCAGAGGATCTGCTGGAAAGAAGCTGGTGGCACAAATGAGTTGTGTTAACCAGCAAAAGCAAGAAGCTGGGGGTGGGGGGTGTAGGACAGAAATAAGATGCTTCTGAATGGTCCTTGTCTCTTGCAGATTTCCTTCTAATAGCAGGGAAACAATTCTGGAAATTGGAAGATGAAATATACTGTTGCTTCCACAGGAATAGGAAGGAAATCCTGTCCCTCTCAAAAAAAGAATTGCAAGGAAACTGTGAAACTCACTGGAATTTTCACTGCTCTGTGCAGGTCATTGCTGGGTTAGAGAATCTGGGATTCCCAAAACAGTTAGAGGGAAAGCTGAAGAATCCTGTACACAGATTAGCTTCTGGAGAATGCTTTGGACACTGGAGAATCCTGACATACGTATTTCATTTTGCTAACAGAGTTTAAGTGCCCCACTGCTAAATGGAATGGAAGGAAATGCCCATTTTCTACAGTCCAGTTCTTTTCTGAGTCGTTTGGAAAATGGGGTTACCACTGTCCCATCATAATGTGTCAGTAGGAGCATCAGTCAAAATGCTAGAAAGCTATGATACCACAGGATCTAGGACTCATGCTGTGTCCCCTGAATTCCCACAATCAAAAAGGAACTTACCTCATGATGATTAGGAAAACCTGAAGTTGTGGAAAACTCCTGTTTCCTAAGTTTAATAGACTACCCGGTGAGCCAGCAATAAACAAATTAATCCAAGGAGAAAAGAAAAATCAACTCTACTTGCTTGCAACTAAGCACATATTGGACTGGACTGATATCTTCAATGTCTAATATTGGTTTTGTATTTTTGAGAATTCTGATTTTATTCCTACACAGAAGTCAGAACTACCCAGGGCAGTGCACAAACATTACAAATTCTATAAATGGGGTGATATGTGAGAAATCATGGGAGACTGTTCATTTTCTTCCTAGGAGTGCTGTTATCATTTTTCAAGTGAGTAACTTAGTTGAGCAGGAAATGATTGCAAAATCAAATCTAGGTGCTGGAAAACTCACTTTCAGCTTACCAGCAGGCTGCTTGCCAAGATTAAATTTGGAATCTGTGAGACTCCCAAGGTTAGCTCACAACCAGTGTCTGCCCCAGCCAGACCTAATGAAAACTTATCCCCACAACTGTGCCCTGGGAAACCACTGATTTGGTACAAGGAATTGCTTCCAGGTAGGTAGGTGTTCGACTGGCTGTAGGACTCAGGGGGTACATCTACATGAGATGTTTACTGTGCAGTTGGTTAATTAGCTGTGCAGTAAATGTTGCGCATTTACACGTGCACCCCTGTTGGGCCAGAGTAAACTAATTTACTCTGCAGCAGGACAGCACTTGTAAATACAAGTAATATTCTGCTGCAAAGTAAAAAACTCCACAGCACCACACATGTAGATGCTGCCCCAACTGGCTGGGGCATGAGGATCCTTCAGTGCAGGGCTGCCTGCTGGCTAGCCCCATGCTGAAGCACCGTCATGCCACAGCCAGCCCCTTCACAGCACGTTGAGCCAGGGGGAACAGCCCCAGGCTGGCAGGCCGACCCCTTGGACCTCCTGATGTTTGGCTCATCTCTCTTTTCCTGTTGTTCCTGACATCTGGCCATGTCCCTAGTCCCTGCTCCTGGCCTTTGGCTTCCCTCCTGGCCTCTGGGCCATCTACATCCTAAGCTGTTATAAATGGCCCTCAAACTAGCTTTCCCTCCAGCCCTGGCCCTTGCCTCATTCCTAGCCCCAGATTGTCTCCCTAAGTGGTAGGCTTTAACTCCCATGTCCCGACTACCATATTATCAAGTGTAAACAGGATATTAACTGACTGATGAATGCAAATGTATAATCTCTCTTCTTCCTTGATAATCAAAGTATGATCCTCTTCAAACTCTGACTAAGCTGTTTGGGAGCTTCCCCACGAATAAAGGGTAAATTCCCTAGAAATAGCAAAAACACCAGAGTTGATATGAAGGAATCTGCAGGAATTTCTTCCATATTAGAAGTCTTCAGAACCCGAGTCATACGTGTGGCAGAACAGAACAGTCACCAGAGGGATAACACTGCTCTTGGCAGCCAACCAAAGAAGTCTAGAAATAGGCCTTGTCAAAGTCCTGCTATCTCTTCAATGGCTTCTCCAAATAAAGACAGATTAACATTATTAATCTGTTTGCAAGTTTGGCCTTAGATTTAGCAACAAAAAAACTTTCTTGTTTCTGTGTACTGTTGGCCATACATTCTGTGTACTGCTGGGTTGGACTGTTTGTTTCAGCTTGGATTCAGGCATATGAAGAGTGTTAGCTAACCCAGAAAGCTGGTCTAATCAAAATGGAAAGCTATTTAATGCCTGCTCCTAATCAGGTTTTCAGGTAACCTGATTTTCTCACTGCCTCTGAAATCCTTTGATCTGTGGAAAAAGTATTTTTTGAGCTAGTAGAGGTAGAAAGTCAGTGTTTCTGAAACCTCCAAAATGGATGACCCTGAATCTTGTGAACATGAGAAATAGATACAGTGGAAATGGGTTGAAATTTTCTTGTCTAAGAATGGATGTTTATAATAGATTTCTATCTCTGATTTTTTCATCATGATAGAAGTTGTACTGAAATCTAATCAGAAAATGTAATCATAAAAAGAGAGCATAAGCCAGCTCTAAGCAGCAGGATCATTGTGGGAAAACAATGAGAGGCAGAGTAGGGCCTCAAGACTCCGACACCACAACTTTCAGGTGTTTTGATTTGTATGATGATACAAGACTGAAGCAGCAGAAGGAGGGGAGAAGAAGAAATTGGTACCTCAGCACCAGTAGAGCGATGACCAGAATCAGTATTACAGCCCCTGTGAGTGTAAAGACAGCAATAGTCAGGATGTTTGGGCCTGTAGAGGAGAGAAATGGGAAAGTAAACAATCTTAAAGAACAGTGAGAAAAACCATTGTATTAAAACACACACACAAATTAGAGCTATAAGTGTAACTGGGCGGCAACTCATCTTAGAATCACTGACAAAATCCAGAAACAACCTTACAGTTGACATGGTGCCTGTCCCCTTCCACCAGCAAAGAGAAGTGCAAGCCTGAACAGTGCTGTCCCATGTCACCAGGCAAGGAGTGTGCTTTCATTTGCAACACAGGTCCATGTGAGTATAGCAGCAGTAGGTTTCAGTTCCAACTAGAAGAAGCTTCCAGATGTCCTCATCGTTAAAGAGAAACGGCCAAGCAATCTAGGATCACAACCTAATATTTCCTAATAACTATGTTTTAAAAAACAAAGGGGCCAAAGTTAGTGGAAGCTAAGCAGGGGTTTGATGATAGCAATTTGGAACTTATGTCCTACCTTAGATATGTAGATCTAGGCACACAACCCCTTTCATAGATCTAGGCTATAACTTCTTGGCCTTGGTTTTGTTTTGTGTGTCAAATCCCCCAGCCCTCAACTTCTTCATTCAGGAATCAATATCCTTGCTCATAAATACCCCTTTAATAATAAGCTACAGTGGAAAATGTTCAGCATGACAGCGCTTGCCTCCATCTAAAAGGCAAAATATCAGCCCTCCAATAAATAAATCTGTCAAATGACTACATATGAAGTATAAAAAGGCACTTCTCTGCTCCTCCCCTGAAACTTGAATTTAGTTTGTAATAATGCACATGCTTCCAAACTTCCTTTAAAAAAAGAAAAAAGACTGGCTGATATTTGAAATGGAAATATCACTGTTGTGCCAATCTTTTTCCTTGGGATCTGCTACCATCTGGTGTCCACTGGCATTATAGCATGCAAAAAGGAACTACAATACAAATTAACAGTGTGCATTTAGTAAGTTCATACAGAACCAGAAAAAAATGTTTATGTCGAAATATATACCCTATCCAGGTATTAGCAGGATGGCATTAATACTCTCTGAGTAATAGAAAGATTACAAATAAAAGCCCTAATTTCAAAGGATGTTAGCAGGGAGGATGGCAACATTGAGTTGGTTGTTGTATATTATCTACCAGAGAAGTGCTATGCACCAGTTATTGGGTGTCATTATCTCTATAAAAGAAAAAGTAGTGTTAACTGGAAAAGTTTTGCTAAGAAACTTTGGTGGTTAATGGTAACTTCTTTAACTTTGTCTATACAAAGCCATCCTGTGTTTTTGTATGCATTTGTTTAGGAATCAGACTGAAAAAGGCATTTTTGAACACCTGAATACAGCAAATATTTTGTTTTGTTTGACTAGGCTGCAGAAAATGTGGGTACCTCAGAGGTTAGACTTGTAAACATTGACTGTCTTCTTCACTGTGACTTATCTCACTATAGTAATCTGAAAATAGTGGTATATCCTTAATCTTGAACTAAGCCTACCCTTTTTTCTATGCATTTCAGACTTCTAGATGGTTCAAGAATCTATTTGTGGTGCTAAAACACAAGATGTAATGTTTCTATTATGGAGAAAATGAAATTCTGTTTAAAAGGTCAGGTCTCTTATTTCATCTCCTTCAGCCTTTTTTTTAGCACTTTAGAGGTGGTAGGAAAATGTGAACATAAATGCTGCTGCATTCTGTGTACCCTTTTACTGAAAATGGACTCATGACTAGCAAGGGGATGAGTCACTTGTACCTTAGCTGAGTTATGCCTGGCTTGTAACATTCCCTAACATTAGGCATGCAGGGTGGTCACCTAGTAGCAGGCTTTAGATTAATGTGTTAGTTACCATTATGCTGAACAGTCAGGCTACTTCTTTGTTCTTGCTGAAACCATGGAGCCACTGTTTTCCACAAAAGATTCAGTGGGTGAATGCCTGCAGTTTATATTTAAAGTTTCTATAGGGACAAAAGGAAACTGGATGCCTGGTCATCCTATTGTAAAGAAGCCTGTTCTTCTAGGTCCTGTTTAGCACTATGGTGGGGTTTTGGGTGTAGCTGTGTTGGTCTAAGGACATAGGCAGGCAAGGTTCTTTGAGTAGATGTGATATCTTTTATTAGACCAACTGAGAAGTTGGAAAAAAGTTCTTGGCAAGCTTTTGGGCAGTCACCCTTCTTCAGGCATAGAGAATCTTTGTGTTCTGAGATTCTCTATGCCTGAAGAAGAGTGACTGCGCCCAAAAGCTTGCAAAAACTTTTTTCCAACTACTCAGTTGGTCTAATAAAAGATATCACATCTACACAAAGAACCTTGCCTGCCTGTTTAGCACTAGACATAGACAAGTGTCCATTTAGCAAGTGAATCACCATAAAAGAAATTGTTACTCCAAATCAACAGAATTGTGTTTTAACAGTCATACAAAGACCTCCAGGCTTGACGTTTATGAAGAAGTCACCATCTTAACCAAACTAAAAGGCAAATACTGAGAACATAAAATGTATGTGTGTGGCGGGGGAGGGTGGGAAGGGAGGATGCAGAAAGGGGAAAGGAGATGATTAAGACACACACCAAACATAACAATGGAAGCTAAAGTGGAATTTCCAAAGGTTTGTACTAGTCAGAGGAATCTCCTCTTCCCCGAGTACTGGAGCACTTCTTGGTTCTATAGCCAAGACTTGACCTGGGATACTCATTGGATCTCTGTGAAACTATTAAGAGAACTGAAACGGCCTGGGCCAACTCAGTGAAAACTAGGCTGAACTGGCCTGGATTAGCCTGAGAGGTACCAAGGTCCTGTCCACCAGGAGCTGCTTTTATTCACTTTGCAGCAACTTACTTAAGAAACTTTCTTAAGGTAGAGCTAAGTTTTGTGGCATTCCACAGTGCACTGTGAGTTTTCTGACTTTCCACACCAGGACAGTTCAGATCCTAACGTTGGAAAAACAGGAAATGAGCAGTTCAGTATCCAGGATAAAAGAGATACTGTTACAAGGAGAAAGAAACTACAAACTTGTAAATCCAGGAAATGCCGTGTTAAAATGACGCTTGCCATGCAACCTTAACTCTGCCCCTTGGCCTCTTTTCTGAGCAGTCCCTCAAGTGCATCACAGTACCCTATCACTTCAATAAATCTATTATTTTTCAAGATAGGCTCATCTTACAAGCAGTACATACTCCCCAGGTCAGTGGTGTTGCCCAGGGTACAGTGTATAAATATAGGTTCTGATCTGGATTTGTGCTGGGCGTGCAGAAAATGGTAGGTCTACTTAAGGTAGGGTAAAGTGCTGATATACTCTCAGCTCTTATTGTCATTCCTATTGGAGCAGAATTAAGGGGGAACAGTGGTACTGTAAAGCAAGTGCCACTTGAAGCCTGCAAGAGCATCTTAGAACAGCAACCAGTTTCAGTGGGTATCTCACCAGTGCCTGGAATATCACTAGGTAGTTTGTGGTTCCTCCAGGTGAAAAATGGATTGTCCGTCTTCACTTCTGTCTTATTCCGATGAGTGTCAAACTGCAGGAGGATCTTGAACTGTGGGTGTGAAGAAAAGCCCTGTTAGTGTTTCATATTCTCTAACCCCTGCTTCAAGCTTCCCCATAAATGTACTTTGTAAACTGAAAAAAACAAAGGCCTGTTTCCCCTTGATGCAGTGTTTCTTCTCTGGCCCAGTTCATACATCTGTCTGCCCTATTGCCCTAATTCTGCTTCAGTCCTTTCAGAATAGTAATAAGGTTGTCCCACGCAGTCTCTTCTGTGCTGCATTGTCCATCTATCAAGTTATCAGGTTGAACTCTTTCCTTAAACAGAAAACTCTGATATGCCACCATTTCAGCTCTGGCTCCCCTTCATTCTCTTGACATGCTAGCTCAAGGCCTCTTGCTTTTTCTTTCACACTTCACCATAGAGCACTCCTTTCATGGATATACATACTTCACTTGTATCCATTGATGTGTACATTAACGTCAAGTTGACATCAAGATCTCCAAATTCATCCACAATCACAGGACCACGTGCACCTGTGGACACAAGGAACTGGTCAATGAAGGACTCTGCCTGAGCATTTCCCCCAGGAGCATGAACATGTAGCAGAAAGAGTGAGGTAAATGAAAAGGCCTCTGAGATTTGAGATTTTCTCCTTTCCTTTCTTTCCACACATACACATCTGAGCACCCTTTTAAGTATCCAGTTAGGCTATATCTATAACACCCCTGTGCTGCTTTAACCATGGCAGGAGAACTAAGCTGTCTGGGCCCCACAGCTCTGAGGGCAGGAGGAGTTGGTACTGCTGCCAGAGATCCACCATTTGACAGAAGCTTTGCTGCTTTGCTGCCAGAGCTGAAGCCACATCAAAGGTTTTGCTGGGAAAGCTGTATATACTGTGACCTTTTTTTCACACCACTAGGTAACACTTCCAGAAGAACCTTGTAATATATACAAGGGCTTGTTCGACCTCTGCTTCCCTCCCCCCACAACCCCACCTTAAAATGCTGTATTTTTCTCTTTAAATTGTGAAGTTGATGCTGGTGAAAGGAGTTGAACTGACAGCACTGAGGAGTGAAACCCTTCCTCACTACAAAAAATATACACTTGCATAAAAACAGGTCAGCTTTTCTTCAATACATTAACCCTGCCAATGCGCCTCAAATTACCATCTCTAAAGGTAATTGCCTGACTCCATCCTTGGGCTCAGTCTGTCAGTAAGGAGGAAAATAGGGACATCATTTATGTTCCTTTCAAATAGCCTCACTTAGACTAGTTTTCCATTTTTTTGAGGGACACCTATTTAGCACTAATAGCTTCCTGTACCTTACCATTCTGACTGTACCTATTCTTGCCCTCCTGCTTGCTTGTGTTGGGGACATCTACATTCTGTAACTCTGGATATGCCTCAAGTGCAATCTAAATAATTCAGGGGGAAATCGGAGGTGACTTACCTCTGTTCTCAGACATTAGTCAAAAACAGTGGCTTCAGTGTTTTTGAAAGTCACAGCTTTCTTGATTTCAGGGTCTATTTGACCTGACTTGTTTCTTGGAATCCTCACCTTAAAATTCTCCTTTTTAAAGTTCAGTGTCATTGTTCTGGTTTTTGGATGGATCCTCCCCCTTTCCACGTGAGGAAATTAAGAGGGGTATTTTCTTGATCAATTTTACAAATGGCTACGTGTTATTGACTGCCCATACTTTCTCTCAACCAGGGCATTATTCAGGATAATGAAGAACTAAATGCTTACTAATATTTCCAATGCTTTGCATTTCCAGACTGTTCGTATTTAACCTAAGTGTGTAATTGTGAACCATAGTCCCAGAATAATTTTTATTTGTCCTAAACGAACCTAGAATTGCAACATATTTTAAGAATGTACTCAAGAGGTGACTGGTGAATTCTGATATTCAAATCAAGAGTCGAGATAACCAGCTCATCAAACCAGTTAAGACAATTTGGGAAAGGCCTAGAAACTTCCACAAGTTTGTTGAAACCAGATACAATATAAATAGACACATGAACAACACATGCCCCTGGCGGCTGGGGGTGCACAGCAGCAGTGGGAGCACGGCAGCACTGGCGGGAGGGTGGCGACAGTAAACGGGAGCTCCTGCAGATGCTGCCGGCGCTGTCAGCTGCGGGGTGGGGGCGGGGGATGGCAAGCACCTACCAGGGGTCAGCGACCACCCACAGATGCTGCTGCCAGTGTCAGCAGCAGCTATTGCGGACCGCCTGCAGACACCGCCGGCAGTGTTGGTGGTGGGATGGCAAGTGGCAAGTGCCCACAGGTGCCCCCGGCACTGTTGGCAGCACCTTTTTGTAGGGGATGCACCGTCACGTTCAGGGGGTGCATGTGCACCCACATGCACCCCCTACACATTGCCCCTGAACAGACACCTCTTGAGCAGCCCCTTTGATTCCTGCTCAACCCAAAGTTTAAAACCAACTGCCTGGGAGGGGCAGTGGCATTTCTATTCAAACAATGCTGTGGGAGTCAATTTACTTCATGTCTCTTTCTGTCTGATTCCTGCAGATTGCTCGTACTCCACAAGTGTCAATGGCCCTCTCTCCTTTTGAATTGTCTTGATAATCCATTTGTCAAGTTATCCTTTCTTCTGAAATGTTGCTGTCTGTTAGCTATTCCTGGTAATATCTCTTTTCTAGTTCACAGTTTTCTAGTTTTAGCTAAAAACATAAACTCAGATATGGTGATATTAACTCAGGTGAATGTTAACTTAGGTGTGGCAATTACTGACAGTGAAGTGTGGGATGTACCGGTTTCCCTTGATTTATGAGTGTTCTTTATATGTGAAATCGCTCTTATGCGATGAGCATACTTAGACCCATAATTTGTTATATGCAAGGTAAATTCACTCTTATGTGATCAGCATAGACCCCCCCCCCCACAACTCCCATCCAAGCAGATAAGTCTGTGGGGGAGGGGAAAAGGCTATGGCCCCACTCACCCCAGTCCCGGCTGCAGCGGCCCTGGGAGCAGCCGGAGCCAGCTGCCTGCAGCCACTGGGCTGCACCGTGCTCTGGCTGTCCTCCCTGCGCCTGGGCTCCACTTGTCCGTACTCACCTCTGCTCCTGGGCTGTGCTGCGCCATGCCATGAGACAGCTGGTGTTGGCTGCTCCCGGGGCCACCCCAGCACAGGCTGGGATGAGTGCGGACAAGCAGACTCCTAGGCAGCGTGGGTGCAGCACTCACCTCAGCCCCGGCTGCAGCAGCCCTGGGAGTGGCC
>NW_005842098.1:157902-165893 GCF_000455745.1 Alligator sinensis | reverse complement strand
GCCCCCGCGCCCCCACCCGTTCCCGCCTGCTTGTAGCCACTGGGCTGAGCTGTGCCCTGGTGCAGGCAGCTGGTGTCAGCTGCTCCCAGGGCCACTGCAGCTGGGGCTAGGGTGAGTGCCATGCCCCATGATGCCCGGAGCTCCGCTTGTCCGCACTCACCCCAGCCCATGCTGGAGTGGCCACGGGAGCAGCCCACACCAGCTGCCTGCACCAGGTCATGGTGCTGACCAGCAGCTACAGGCAGCTGGCATCGGCCACTCCTGGGGCTGCTGCAGCAGGGGTTGGGGTGAGTGGGGACGGGCAGAGCCCCAGGGGGTTTGAGGCATGATGCAGTCCAGCAGCTACAGGCAGTTGGTGGTGGCTGCTCCCAGGGCCAGGGTGAGTGCCGCGCTCCACGATGCCCAGGGCTCTGCTTGTCCGCACTCACTCCAGCCCATGCTGGAGTGGCCCCGGGAGCGGCTGACACCAGCTGCCTGCACCAGGGCATGGTGCAGCCCAGGAGCAAAGGTGAGTGTGGACAAGTGGAGCCCAGGTGCAAGGGGACAGGCAGAGCACGCTGTAGCCCAGCAGCTGCAGGCAGCTGGCACCCATCACTCTCCGGGCCACTGCAGCTGGAGGTGGGGTTAGTGCTGCTCTGTTCCCTCTGCTTTGCTGCCTTGTGCAGCCCTGGGAGCAGCACCCCCTCCCCCCATCCCTTTCCTAGTCCCAGACTCTCTCCCTCCCTCCCTCCCTCACCGCCATGGGAACCTACCCCTATTTGTTATGTTGTAAAGTGGGTTTGTTTTATGCAAATTGGATTTATGCACCATTCTCCGAGAACACATGTACCACATAAATCGAGGGAAACCTATACTGTTAAGATGCTGAAGAAGGCTAGATTTTGTTTTATGAATCTGAGTAAGAGATGTACATTTAACTATTATGACTACAGGAGTAATAACAATCTTTTGACTATTTTTGCCTAGTATTTTGTATATTTTAAGCATGGTATATAACCTAGCAAATCAGTGTACATTCTAGTAAAGTTGTTTTTACTTTGATTTTAATATGATTTACTAGCATATTAGTAAATCTTCTAGTTTCTCTTTAACTGGAGAAAAATAAATGTTGTGTTATATGTGATGGTGCATCACACCATCTGCACCTCTCTTTTCAAAATCCTAGATCCGCCCAGGCCTTTAAGCATTTCTTTTGACAGCAACAATGAGGTAACCACTGTAACTCTGCTCTCCAAAGAGATAATATACCTTCTTGGCATAAGTTCTATCTCTGTCTTTTACTAATGAGCTAGCTGGTTGAGTGTAGCTATCTGGAATTTTGACGATTTTCAGTATTGAACCCAAATATATTTATACATATTGGTCATAGGTCATGGCTACATATTCGGGGATCAAGCTTAGACATGGATCTGCATATATTTCACCACTGTGCAGCCTGTATACAGCCCAAATTAATATCTGGATGGCTGTCATGATACAGGGGAGAGTTTCACGGATGCTGCAATCCACCTGCATGACCCCTACTACACCTTCTTCTGGTGCACTCAGGCAACAGCCACATATAGAGAACTTGGTTTGATATGTGTACACATGAGAGAGCACCAAATAAGATGAAATAATGATAATCCATGCTAGTTTAGGAGGCTCATGCCTACCATCCAGAGTGCTGCTCCCCACTTATGCAAGTGTGTTCCCTGTAGCCTTTTCCCATATCCTTGATACGTCACAGAAAGAAATTGAAGCTTCAGTGTAATTGCTAAAACATTTTTGTGGTTTTCCACCTCTTACTTTATATACCCCATATACTGTGAGGTTTCTGCATGTGGATATTACTTAAACTTTCTCTTTAGCACTGAAGATTATCATATATTTGGAAGAAAAGAGTGGGAAAACAATTAATTGCAGCAGAGTTTGCGTTAGTTCAGTATTGAAGGGACTCTTCCTGACACTTCCTGGTAAGTTAACTCTCTTCCCCACCGGTCCATTCAATGATCTCTTACTTACGATTGTACTTGATTAGTGATTACCTTCAAAAGTGACATTTCGAAACTCCTTGATGAAATTGACAGGTAAAACTGGCTGGTTGGCCAAGATAAATTTCTTTAGGACATGTCCAAAGAGCAAGACTCCATTCAAATAGCCAATAACAAAGTCATTTTTCTGCTGAAATCAGAGGTAAAAGAGAAGTGGCATCTCAGTAACCAGTTTGTATATCCATAGAAAATTGCAGTAAAATGGACAGATGGTCTGTGCTTAGCAATAACTCCAAAAATGGAACATATGGGGAAGCTGGAAGTCAAGAACGAGGTGTACAGGCAGAGCTGTTTTGGGGCTCAAGATTGGAAAAATGGAATGCTGAAAGATGGACTTGAGTTGCTTGAGCAGATTGGGGTGAGAATGTTCTAGGATTGTAAAAAGCCCTAGGCAGTTCCAGGTTTCCGGCCATGATACTTCCACCTAGAAGCGCTACATCAGGGATGTAAAACTCATTTGACCTTGCAAACCAGATGAGTGATGCAGGGCCAGTCTGTGGACTAGACCAGACTCACGCTCCAGCTCTACATTCCAGCATGTACCCTAGAATGGCCAGAGTGGGCACTGCATGTGGCCCAGTCCTGTGCTGGCCACTCCATGGCTTCCCTGAATGTCCCCAGAGCCGCCATCACATGTAGCATGGCCTTGGAGCCACCATCACATGCAGCAGCTCTGGGGCTGTGCTCTTTGTTGTTGCTACCCCTCTACTCCGGGACGTGAGCTGGAGCAGGCATTGTGTGTGGCAAGTGGGGTCATCCGGCACACCCCTCATGCTGCCTGTAGGTTACTGGAGGTTGACGGGCAGCAGGAGGACCAGATAATATGGCTCTGCAAGCCAAATTCAATCTGCAGGCCATATCTTTGACACTTCTGCTCTACATAATGGACTGTGGTATAGTCTGTGTAGTAGGATTCAAGGGATCAGGAAACTGAGGTAGGCTAGCAGGCAGATTACTCCAGGGCTATGCAGCCAAGATTCCAGTTGTCCACATCCCAGAGGCAGGCAGCCATGCTTCCAGATTATTTGCTGCAGGGGCCGATCCAGGTGTGGTGTGGTGGCTGGGAGTGCCACATGTACTCAAAGCTCTCTGAGCCCACTGCTGGTCCACGTGGACTTTGTCCACCGTCCCCATTTTCAGGCAGCTCCAGACTGCCTGTTGCTCCTCACTCTTCCCCTCTCACTCTACTGAATTCAGCAGTGGGAGAAATGAGGGGAGGAGCAGCCAGCAATGCCCAGCCCTTGCCTGTTGCCTTTATGCAGCTCTGGAGGTTCCAAGCTGACACTGATCTCCAGTCTTCTCTTTTTCCTGCTGCTGAATTCAGGAGGGGAGGGGAGGAGAGAGGGGAAGTGTGAAAAGCAGCCAGCTCTGGAGCTGCTTAAAGCAGACTCTGGGCAGACCCTGCACCAGTAAGCTCAGAGCTCACAGCACATGCAGGGCTCCAGCAGGAGCTGCTAAGAGCTCACTGACATCAGGGATCACAGTGAGGGGCTCCAGTCACAGCCCCTTCAACAGCATGGCACATACGCAGGGAGCATTCTTCACAGCACCTGTGCCCCAGCCCCAAATGGGGTGTGGCTGCAGCCCTATTAGCGCAGTCCTGGATCCATCCATAGTCTGCTACCAGGTCAGGAGCCTGAAAGCCCTTGGAGTCTTGGCTGTACTTGTCACTCAGCTTCAGTGCTTCCAGGCTTCCTGCTGTGGAGCTAAGCTTCAGAGCCTGAAAGTCCTGGGCCAAGGCAGGATTTGTTTCACTACAGAATATTTGATGGCTCCCATGAGGTTTCTAGAACCCTGGAAAAGAGGCTTGGGGAGAATCAGTCAAGTCCTAAAAACTATGGACTTGACTGATTTTTTGTTGCTGTTGATGGAATTCAAGTCTCAGAAAGCCAACCCAGGAGAGAAGTGCAATGGCATAAACTCCAAATAATCCTGGGTAGGACATGATCCAGCACAACACCATGACTTTAATATGTAAATGTCACAGCATGGCAGTCTTAGAGGTTGCCTACAGTCAGTGCTGGCCTTTTTTGCCCCAGGGATATTGTTGTATTGAAATGATCAGATATAAATTAATACAATTACCATGGTATCTGTGATATTCAGGCTGAAATTGGAGGGTGCCAGCGTCAGGACAAGTACATGCCGCATGTATTTGGGTGACGTGGTGTTCTGGAAGTAGGTGTTACTGCAAATAAATACATTAATAAATAAATAAAACACAAGTGTTCCAGGGATAAGGAAAAGGAAGTGGAGTGGAAACACCTCAGCTCTCCATACCAGAGAATGCCCTTCACCTCTCCCCTAGGGGAACTGATGATTAACAGATTAACAAAAAAGTTCTCAAACTTTTTCTCATTGTGGATCCATCCCCTTCCATTTTCACTGTCCCTGTGGCAGCTGTAGTGCTTAGCTACACGAAGGCGATATTAGGAAAGGGATAAGGTAAAAACAAACTCATGGGTTCAAGTAAATTCTTCTTTCATTTCTATTATTGTGTTATACTCTCCTGTTTGGTTTCTGTCTTCTCCCTGATCAAGATCATGGGGGAAGTTTATGGTACAGCATGTCTTAACCAAGGACATAACATTTTGCTTCTCAGTCCATTGCCTAGAATTGAGGGGCAGATCTGGGGCAGGGTATGCAGTGTCATGGGTGCACCCTCCCTTTCAGGTGACTGGGCCTGGGAAAAGCAGCCAGGGACTCTTTTCTTAAGTCCAGGAAGCAAATAAGAATTTCTCCAGCCTTTCCCTCCATGCTCAACAGCACTGCTCCCAGGCCCAGTCTGAACTGGATATAACTTTGTTTCTTCTGCTTGGAGGGAAGGAGGAGTGAGTGAGCTCTACTGGAATTTTACCTTGTGGTTTTAAGAAGTTTTTGAGACTAAAGTTTGGATCATTACACTTTAGAGTCTAACATGCCTAACCCATAACTGTGAAGGCCAGTTGTAGTTCACACTCCATAGTTTTTGAGGTTCTTATGTCCTCTGAGGATACCACAAATAGAGCAAGTTAATATAAATGGTGAAAATACTGATCCTCCTTTCACATAGAATGATACACTAATAACGTTTCACAGCCCAGTCCTAGTCTGGACCTTCTAGTTTCCCTGGACCCCATCTGTGGCCTGGACCAGATTGGGATTGTTGGCTTGCACTCATACAGTATATTTAGAATGCCATGAAGAGTGCCCAGTTTTGTGCTATTTTCAATTAATTTTATGTCATTCCAACATCTACAGAAAATATTTGTCCAATGCATGTTATTAAAGAAACAGTTAATAAATTACTATGTTTTTCATCACACTGATATATGGCTTGAGTCAGAGCTCAATAAATTTCAGAGGGAGGTGTGCTAGAGTAACCTAAAAAATGCAACATTTATATCAGTAGCAGCAGACTTATCTTATAAATTTATGTTCTTCCTTTGTTATTATTGTAGATATTTGTGGTTGAATGAGAGCCTCCAGCTTTTCCCCCTTCATCCTGCCATGAGGTCCTAATCTATTGGAGGAAGTCCATTGAGAATGTTGCTATGCCAGTCATTACAATAACCAATCTCTCTCTCTATATTCATAGAGATTACTTGTAAGATCCTACCTAGGATGCTTCATTGGTTCTAGTAACCACAGTATGAGAAAGATGCCTGATAAACTGGTTGGAGATCAGAAACTATTCTGATTTCAGAAAATATTTTGGGAAAATAATCATGAGACTAAAGGAAATGATACATGAAGGAAGATCTCAATAACAACACATAATTTGACCAAATAAACTAAGGATATGATAAATAACTGCAGCTCACTAGAGGGCATAAACAATAAGATCCGATTTTCAAAGAATGTCTAAAGGTGCACGTAAGTGCCTACTGGGGTTTTTAAAAATGACTTAGCAGGTAAAGATGACTTACTCCCTGTGATGTCAACAACATTTAGCTACCTGACTTCAACACTTTTTGCAATCCCATCATGCACCTCTTTGTTGTTAGTCACTGAAAATACCTTTAGAAACCCTAAGACAGCAATTTTCATAGGATTTTAAGGTAGGTAGTTAGAAATTCACATTGAATTTCTTAGGTTATTTAAGACTAAACCAAAGCCATGGGGAATATCCTCCAGGGTAGATTTCTACATTGTCTAGTTGGATAAAATAAGAAACAAGAAATAATCCAATATCTGTTCTGACTTTGATTTCTGTCATTCTATAATTTCATCTTGCAGTGAGGTCATGATACTATGATTATGACATCACTACCTACAGGTAGGTGGTTTAAGAAAATCAAGTATGAATTAGATTAAATTTTGGGGAGAAAATGCCTTAGTTCAAACAGCAGAGTTTTTGATAAATGGCAAAAAGCAGGCCAGCACAACCATTAAAAAAGTGTTTTGTGGGAAAATGCTTTTGTACCATGACAGTTCAATTTGTAATATTTCCATTATCTCCATCCTGCAGGAAATCAGGGAGAGAAGAGAAAAAATATAGGTGGTACTTTACTTGTGGATATCCAACAAAATGAAGACTATGTCTTCATCCAGTTCCTCTTCCCCTATGGCTGCGTCAACGTCAGTTTGGGAACCGCACATGATGATCACTATAGACCAGGCAAAGGCAGATGGAGAGAAGGTGAGAGATGCAAATAAGTAGAGAACAGCAAGTAACTTTTGATTATTGCTCTTAGAATATAAACTCTAGAGTTGCAGGGACTACAACAGACCCATGCTGAGGTGCTTTGACAGAACTATAGGTGATCGTGGGAATAAGACAATAGATGCTGTCAGGACAGAAGAACATTGCCTCTGCCCACATTATTCCAGGCTGTAACCAACATTATCATCACCTCATTTTCATGAATGTAAAAATCCCACATACACAGGAGCCAAAAAACTACTATCAGTAACGTGATGTGGAACTAAGGCAAATCACATTAGAAAAATAAACTATTAGGCTTTCACGGACTTCCGTATCATTTTCAGACCCCCAAGGGATGCCAGGAGTTAGGATTGCTCTAAACCCTTATTAGCCATGCAGAGGCCTCACCTTGAGAGCTAGGATTGGTAATTTCTACAATCCTGGAAGTGAGCCCCTTTGCTGCATGAAAGGGATGTGTATGGGTGTAAAGCAGAAGACAGGGTGAGGAAAGCCAAACCTTCCTGTAACAAAGGAATGCAAATTATGCCAAAGGGCTGCTAGGTAATGAATTTGTAGTAAACCCCCCAGTTTGTTTTTTTTCATTTATTTTAAAATGCATTCCCTCCCCTTTCCTCAACCATTTCTGACTTTTTCTCTCCCTCTCTATTCCCTATAGATAAGTATAAGTGAGCTCAGACTTAGGATAAGCTTTAAACATTTTTATTGTGGTAGCAAGTTTTTGGTTTTGGATATCCACTGTTTTATATTGTATAATTATTAGGTTTGTATTGATTTTTACTGTTGTATATTGTACTATTATCACTTTTGTATTGATTTTTATTGTTTCATATGGATATTGTATGGTTTAGGCCTGTGTTTGTAAGTGAACCAAAGTCATGTCAAGTTTCCATTTTATATGTCAAGCCTCCATCTTCTGTCCTCTGCCTGGGCATCCCATGTTGCAACTGTATGAGTCACGTACCCCTCCCATGTAAATTGATTCCCCGATGAGTGTGATTGGAAATGATTGAAATACAATAGTAGCAGGCCTCTACTGAATGGCCTGTAATGACTGGGCCATCACCTCACATTGATTCACCCAGGAACCACGGACCTCACCCAGGAACAGAGACAAGACCAGCATTTGAAAGACAAAGGACCCTGCAAAACCAGTAACTCTCACCATTACAGGCACCCGAAATTGCACATCCCTGCATGGAGCACACATGCTCAGTACGCCAGGGGCTGACCCTTGCCTGGGCATGCCTCTGTCCTAGGGTCACACAAGGTCTTCCCCTATAAAAAGGGGCAGTGAAGACAGACCCAGTGGG
>NW_005842098.1:157272-157699 GCF_000455745.1 Alligator sinensis | reverse complement strand
CCCTGTTCAATAAAACCACTGTCATTTGCAACCTTGAGTTGGGACATATTTTACTGAATCCCAGTCCCTTCCCTATCTTAAATTCCAGCCTCATTCTCTCTCTCTCTCTCTCTCTCTCTCTCTCAGCTCCAGTCCCCACCCTCTCTGTTAGTTTCCCGATCTCCTCCCAGTTCCATCTCCCCTTTTCTACCACCTCTCAGTCTCTCCTTGCTTTCCTGCTGTCCCTGCTGCCTGCTGCTTTTCCTGTGATTTTCTGCTGTCCGTCTCTCTGTTTTCAGGCTTCCCCCTACACCTTCTGTAATCCTCTCCCCCTGCAGCTTCCCAGCTCCTCTTAGCTGTCCTGCAGATTTCTCCAGCTTCCAGCATCTACTGCCGCTCCCTGCAACTTCTCTAGCTTCCCTGGAGCCATCCTCTGGCTCCCCCCACC
>NW_005842098.1:138573-157191 GCF_000455745.1 Alligator sinensis | reverse complement strand
CTCTGGCTCCAGTCCCAGACTCTGTGCTGGCATGCTTCCCTGTTCTGCAGGCTTTGGGCATTGTCTTTTAATCAGTTAAGATCAATTAACCTAAAGTTACCCCCGAGCCTCAGTTCTTCAGCCCAGGCCCCTCTAGTCTACTGGTTCTAATCCCGGTCCCGGTGACTTTAATTTCCAGCAATTTTAACTCCTTACACTTCTACTTTCTTACCTTAACCTTTCCCCAGGTATCCCAAATACACCAAGCACATACATACATACATACATACATATCACAATATCCAATTTAGGAACTCACTTGTGTGTATGTGTAGGTGAGTGGTATGTGTGTAAATTAGTGAATACACATATATATACATATATCGATATCATTGTGTGTGTGTGTGGTATATGAATTAGTAATCCACATATGTGTATTGGATGTGCAGGTGTTGGTAACTGGTAACTGATTCTGTCTAAATTTGGTGTGTGTAGCGTGTATGGGCTTAAACTGGTGATAGGTGTGCATGAACCTAGACTGGTTATTTTGAAAGTGTGTGTATCTGAGTTGTTAGTGCATGTGTATAGATAGATACATAGATAGATATGGCATTGTGTGCATGATATACGAATTAGCGATCTGTGTCTAACTTTTGGGGTGTATAGCGTATGTGCTTGAATTGGTGATAAGTATGCATGTGCCTAGGCTGGTTTGGATGTGTATGTGCCTGAGCTGGTAGTGTGTGTGTGTATGCACCTAATTGATTTGTGTGTGTTTTGTATATGTGCAATTGTGTCTCACCCTCCTGTCTAACAGCGCAATACTGAGATCCTGAGACTTGGCCTGACCCCCCAGGGCAACAAATTCTTTACAAGACAGGCCTTGTAGGAAGATGTTATCATGTCTACAAAGGATAACCCATCCCAGAAGTCCTCCTCAAGCCAAATATTCTGACATATCTTGTCTGTGAAGTGAGGGAAGCAAGAGTTCTGTGTTCTCTTTCCACACTCACTGACATAGAAGTCAGATAGAAGGTAGGGCAAGATGGTACAATTAACTGATTCATACACTAAGACCCCCAGCACATGTTAATTTAAAGTTACCATGGTTATCTGAGCCCTGATCCCAACAACTGCACCTCTTACCATGCTGCACATGTACGGCAGAAGATGTAATTTTGGGATGGGGGATCCGATCCAAATCACAGTGTTTCTACTTGCCAGTGCTGGGGAAGCCCTGGATCATGATCACAGACTCTGTCTGCACCAGCAAGTTAAAAGCCGGGTGCCCACAGCCTGGCATGAACCAAAGCAGACCTGGGGCCAGGGCCTAAAATCAACTGGACAACTAGACAATCCTGGACATGCCAGATGTTCAATTTAAGGCACCATACCAAACCAGCCATAAAAATTTTCCACATATAATGTAGCACCCTGCCCATGTATGCCACGATTAACCCTTAATTGCGATATATAAGTGTAACACACAGAAGGGCCCTAATGGTACCATCTTGCCCAACCTTCTGTCTGGCTTTAGTCTAACTTGGCTAACTTACCTCTCTAAAATAGAAGTGTGTACATTCTGTCTGTGATATACGTAGGGGAACTTTCCCTGAAACATAAACCAAGAAGCTTTCTTCAAAAAATAACCCAGAACATAACTTTCACCTCCTCTTACCATTGCTTTTCCGATTTGGATTTTTCATCATTTTCCTTAACTGATCCGGGCTCCTTAAAATTTCTTGGAATTTGAGTTTTTCAGAGAAATATGTGATTCTAGACTCCAGTGCATTCATGTACCTAACACAGGGCAAGGAGCACAGATTGTAGATCAGCTGAAGGAATATTGTTAAAGCTTTACATGTAAATAGTAACTTTTTCTCCTTAAGAATCTTAAAATGTTTTGTAGACAATAGTGTACAGTAGTTACAGATCATTTCATCAATGACAGAAATATTGCCACTACTGGGTCAGAATATAGCAGCTGTTCTGCATCAGTCAATTTAAACAACAACTTTGAGGAAAGAAAGCAATATAAACCAGATGAGAATAAAAGGAAAAGTTGGAAGACGTCCACGAGCTATTTAAATCTGATTTTATAAAAGTTGGATTCACAGAATCCATTTATATAATAAGATAGTAAATTCAGAGGCAGAATTTTTTTGAGGAATTACATGAATAATGAATAGGGTGAAATGGGAGACTGTACTCAAATTTCCTAATAGGAAGAAAGGAAGGAAGGAAGGAAGACCAACCAACCTGTTATGGAAATGGAAGAGGCAGTTGCATAACAAGCAGGGTTGGCATCCAGTGCAAACCCTGTGGGAGAGTTAGGGTGGATGGACATGCAGTTCTGAGAGTGTGAGGAGCACAGGTTCTGACAGTGGGAGTGAACAGTGGGCTGCAGTCTTACCCATGCTAGAAATTCCTACACAGTCTGGACTGTTTTGGAGTTCCTGGCATGGACATGTTGCCAGGGTGTGGACTCTGTGGGGGCAAGGGGTGATTCTGGTGCCCCTCCTAACTTGGCGCCCAGAGCAGGTACCCCTCTCACCCATCCCTAGTTACACTACCGGGAGGAAGAAGGAAGCAGGAAGAAAAGAATATACATCGTTGGTTAAGCCTTGCTGAGACAAAATTAGGACATCAAAAGGCAGAATAAATAAAAGCATGAGGGATGTTATCAATTTATAACTCTTATTGCTGTCTAAAACTGTTGATCCACTGTAATTACAAATGAAACCTCAGATAACAATATCTAAAAGACATAAATAGAAAAGGGAAAAGAATATTTTCCCTCTTTTCCATTTTCTGACCTAACTGCCCATCTTTCCAGGTGCTAAGCACATTTTACTCCCATCGTCTTCAGCAGAGAGAAAGGGTGCTCAGTCTTTTCCAGGAGTGTACTCACACTGCGTAAAAGTCCAAACTTGGATACACTTAGGTATCACTGATGATACTCATGTGCCTAAGTATATAGAAGGAGAAAATAATCTGGCTAATTAACTGAAGGAATGCTTTATCAAAAACTAGATTTTCTAAGTTAGTCAATTTAGAATGCTTCACATCGACAGCTCCCCTTAAATCTGAAGGAAATATCATTTTACAACTATACTAGAAGGAAAATAACCACTAGAAAGTTATTAGGTTCCTTCATGAATTAAGAGAAGATTCAATTGATGACAACTAAAAAATGTCAGAGATATGATATTCCTTTAAAATGAAACTTCTTTCCTTAATATAGTAATTTAAAAACAGGTTGCTTGAACAGTTTAGAAATTAGAAGGACCCAGAAAATAACTTTTGATACATTGCCAGTAATAAAGTATAACGCAACAAAATCAGCCACTCTAGGTGGTATGATACTCAAAGGAATTTAACTAATGAATTTAAGGTGCCATTGACAATTATTCAGAAAATCACAGAAAACTGGAGACATAATGGCAAACTGGTTACTAAATACCTACAAAGTAATTAATCTAATCTTAGGTTTTAGCCTCTCATAAAATCATAGAATCATAGAAAATTAGGGCTGGAAGGGAGCTCAGAAGGTCATCTAGTCCAGCCCCCTGCTCAAAGCAGGACCAGCTCCAACTAGATCATCCTAGCCAAGGCTTTGTCTACCCAGGTCTTAAGAACCTCCAAGAATGGACTTTCTACAACCTCCCTGGGTAACCTGTTCCACTGTTTTACTACCCTCCTAGTGAGAAAGTTTTTCCTAATATCTAACCTAAACTTCCCTTGCTGCAACGTGAGACCATGGATTCTTGTCCTGTCATCTGCCACCAGTGAGAACAGTCTTGCTCCATCCTCTTTGGAACCCCACTTCAGGTAGTTGAAGGCTGCTATCAAACCCTTCCTAGGTCTTCTCTGCTCCACACTAAATAAACCCAGTTCCCTCATCCTGTCCTCATAAGTCATGTGTCGCAGTCCCTGAGCCATTTTCATTGCCCTCTGCTGGACTCTCTCAAATTTCCTTTCTATAGTGGGGGTCCCAAACCTGGAAATAATACTCCAGATGTGGGGCCTCACCAGTGCCAAACAAAAGGGAAGAATCACTTCCCTCGATCTGCTGGTAATGTTCCTACTAATACAGCCCAGCATGCCATTAGTTTTCTTTGCAACAAGGGTGCACTGCTGGCTCATATTCAACTTATTGTCCGCTATAACTCCCAGGTCCCTTTTTTGCACAGCAGCTGCTAAGCCGGTCAGCCCTCAGCCTGTACCAGTGCATGGGATTGTTCCATCCTAAGTACAGGACTTTGCATTTGCCCTTAATGAATCTCATGAGATTTCTGTTGGTTAAATCCTCCAATTCGTTGAGGTCTCTCTGAATCTTAGTCCTGTCCTCCAGCATATCTACTACTCCCCCCAGCTTGGTGTCATCTGCAAGCTTACTGATGATGCACTTCATCCCATCTTCCAGATCACTGAAGATATTGAACAAAACTAGCCCCAGGAATGACCCCTGGAGAACTCCACTTGATATTGACTGCCAACTAGACAGCAAGCCATTGATTACTACCCTTTAAATAAAACAATCCAGCCAGTTTTTCATCCACCTTATAGTCCATTCATCCAGCCCATACTTTCTTAGCTTGCTTGCAAGAATGTTTTGGGAGACCATATCATAAACCTTGCTAAATTCAAGGTATATCAGGTCCACTGCTCTCCCCACATCTCCAGAGCTAGTCATCTCATCATAGAAGCCAGTCAGGTTGGTCAGGCATGAACCCACGCTGACTGTTCCTAATCACCACCTTTTCCTCCAAGTGCTTAGAAATGGATTCCTTGAGGATCTGCTCCATGATTTTTTCCACAGACTGAGGTGAGACTGACCAATCTGTAGTTCCTTGGATCCACCTTCTTCCCTTTCTTAAATATGGGCACCATATTTGCCCTTCTCCAATTGTTTGGGACTTCTTCCCAATCACCACAAGTTTTCAAAGATAATGGCCAGTTGCTCTGCAATCACATCAGCCAATTCCATCAGCACACTTGGGTACATTGCATCCAGCCCCATGGACTTGTACACATCCAGCTTTTCTAAATAGGCCCTAACCTGTTCTTTCACCACAGTTGGCTGTTTACCTCCTCCCCAAATTGTGCTGCCAGCTACACTAGTCAAGAGGTGACCTTGCCTGTAAAGACTGAGGTAAGAAATTCATTGAGTAGTTCAGGCTTTTCTGCAACATCTGTCACTAGGTTGCCTCCATTTAGTAAAGGACCCACACTTTCCCTGATCTTCCTCTTGTTGTTGACATACTTATAGAAACCCTTCTATTTACCCTTCACGTCCCTTACTAGCTGCAACCCCAGTTGCATTTTGGCCTTCTTGATTTCACCCCTGCATGCCTGAGTATTACTCTGATACTCCTCCTCAGTCATTTGTCCAAGTTGCCACTTCTTGTAAACTTCTTTTTTGTGTTTTAACTCACTGAAAAGTTCCTTGCTAAGCCAAGCTTGTCTTCTGCCATACTTGCTAGTCTTCCTACACATTGCAATGGTTCATTTCTGTGCCCTCAGTAAGGTTTCTTTAAAATACAACCAACTCTCCTGGACTCCTTTTCCCCTCATATTATATTCAACAAAATATATAAGTACATGCTTAAGTCACAATGGAGTCAGTAGAGTTCAAGCTTGTGCTTAAAATTTGGCAAGTGTTCATATGCTCTGCTAAGCTATTGCCATAAAGAAATAAACTTTTCTACACAAACATGATTGTCTGCTGTGGTATAATTACATTTCAGAGAAAATGGCACGTACAAAATATAATATGTTTGGATATTAGTCAGGGAATGAAATTTTTTCTCTCTTAGTCTTGCCTCAAAAAACTGTTCAAATTAGCGTTGGAGCTAAACTGAATTTCCTAAACTGAAAAATTGACTGAATCATCACAAACGAAGGCTATGATAAATACAATGATATTGAACTGGGGAATCCATTGTATCCCACTGGGCACATCTACATGTGATGCTATGTCACTGAAGCAACGTGCTACAGTGACGTAGTGATGGTAGGCACAAACTGTGATGCCCTCCCTCATTATAGTGCATTGCTACAGTGACATACGAGCTAAAAATAACCATGAACTGCCAGCCTGGTGCAGTATGGGCTGTTACTGAGCCGTCATTTAGTACTTCCATATGCGATGTTAGCACTGTTAGGTATGTGAACATGATTTGCAAGATAAACCCACACACTGGGGATGCATCAGGGAGGCACAGGGGGGCACTTGTGTCCCCAGATTTAATGTTCATCGATTTTACCAATAAACATTGATGAACACTGAAATTTATAGAAAGGGAGGAAGGGAGGCAAAGGGAAAAAAAATCTGGGCTGCAAGGCAGGGGTTGCTATATGCATGTGCATGCATGCACACACACACATGCCCGGAAGTATAGGCAGGGTGGTGGGAGCAGCTCCAGCAGCTGCACTTTCCATTCTACCTGAGGCAGGACTCAAGAGCTGCATTTGCAGGTAAGTCTATGGGACAGGGTGTGGGTTGGAGGCCAGGGCTTAGGGACCATCCCTGAGCCATTGGGGTTGGGAGCTGAGCTCTGGCAAGCCCAAACTGGCCCTGCACTATTGGGGGCCCCCTGATGGCACAGGAGCAGTCCAGGGATGGCAGAACTTGGCGCACAGCCCTGGTGGCGTGGGGTAGATCTGGGCATGCCAGAGCCTGGCACATGGCCCCAGTGGTGCAGGGCTGATCTGGGCACACCAGAGTATCTGCCTTGAACCCTGCTACATACAACCAGAAGCTTTAAATTGTGTCATTCCCCGCCCCCCAACAGTCACCAGTTACCTATGAGCCCAAAGATTTCAAATAGGAATCCATAGTGTTAAAAACATTATGACCTGTGGTGGTCTTTCTGAGTTCTTTCAAAGAGAAGAATTACTCTATTATTTTTATGTATTCAAGAAGTGAATGAAAGGTAAGAACTGACATTTTTCAAGGGGTGTCTTGAGTCTAATGAGAAGTGCTTTCAGTCTAAAAGGTTAAGAACCACTGTATTAGACAGTAAAATACTTTCCCAGGGGATGTGGGAGAAGTCTGTAACTTGGGAATACATAGAAGTAAACTGAACGTAATACTAGGGAAGGTGATGTAGTAATATACTAGCTTTGGCAAGGATGGTGGCACAATTTGTCTTTTCCTTGTCATATTTCCATGAAAGCCATTCAGAGAGTGAGAAAGAGGAGGAAATCCAAAGGCATCCTGGAAGAAGTAGGCCATAGCTGAGGTTGACATTTTTAGGACAGCAGCAAGGAACAATATAGGAATGGTTCTTACCAGAAGCAGTCTTCAGTGTTCAAATTCTTCTTATAGAGGTAAGCAGTTTCCCAGGCTCTGGTTTTAAATGGCAACTCAAATTCATGCCAGAAATGAAGAAGGAAATAGGTCAACTTTCTGGCTGGGGTCAAGATTCGAGTTAGGTTGGCTTTGTAGTCACATGAGAGCCCAAAGCTCCCTGCCGAAATCAGAGGAAGGCTCAATATTGTGTCGACTCTAAGGGGAAAGAGGAGAGGACATGTCCTCAGTATGTTTGCCAAGTGAATTGGTATCATGTCAGGATAGCTACTGTTGGATTCATCTTGCAAGCCCTTTTGTACTTTGTGTCTTAACTTTGTTTTACAACAAGCTAAATCTGAAAGAAGGACAGGATAAATGTTCAGTTAAATATTAATATTCCTAACCTGGACTGCTAACCCTGGAAAGGGAAGGTTTCTATAATCATTCAAGATTAGACACAAATATATGCCTCCCCACACAGAAACCTTTCATCTGCAGCACCCCAATCTGTAGGGGAGATTCTCAGTGCCTTTGACAAACCTTATCCCTATAAATTCATGAAGTAACCCTTTTCAGACCATCAGGATGGACCCAGTATGTATATCGTTGAGAATACTATGTTATGAACCATTTTGGGTTGGAATAGTGGATTGACTCGACACCTTCCTACATGAAAATCCTGGTGGTACCAAGAATGCTGTGTTCAGGAGTAGAAATAGAGCTGCTTTCTTGTAATAGTTTTATGTGCCTACACCAATTTTTTCAAGTTTACCACATCGTTTACTACTAGGGAACTCAACTGGAATAACCACTTTCTTCACGATAAAGCCTTGTTCCATCCACTTTATCCATTGTGAAATGTTGAGTGTCCCTTATGAAACATAAAGGTTTTCATTATATTACTAATTAGCATCCTGCCATTGTGAATTATTTTTATCATGCCAATCTTATTTATGAATTCATGCTATGATGGAAAGGACTACTCATGAACTGATGTACCTGCTGACCAAAACACTTGATGTTTAATATCAATTGAAAATAATTGGGTGGAGGAGGAAAATCAGGCAAAGATAATACTTACACTTTTAATCTGAATAAAATATTTATTCCATCAATGCATGACTAAGGGACCTGGACCTCTTCAGCCTCCGCAAGAGAAGCCTGAGAGGTGATCTTGTGGCTGCCTACAAATTCATTAGGGGGGGCACAGCAAGGAATCAGAGATGCTCTGTTCACCAGGGCACCTCTTGGGGTAACAAGGAACAGCAGTCACAAACTGACAGAGAACAGATTTAGGCTAGACATCAGGAGAATTTCTTCACGGTAAGGGTGGCCAGAATTTGGAACAGGCTTCCAAGGGAGGTGGTGCTCTCCCCTTCCTTGGGGGTCCTTAAGAGAAGGCTGGATAGGCATCTGGTTTCCTGCCCAGGCAGGGGGTCAGACTCGATGATCTGTTGAGGTCCCTTCCGACCCCAACATCCATGAATCTATGAACCATGGAAAGGCTTGTATTTCTACCACATTTTATTTTGAGGAAAGGAAAATAGCAGTGTTGACAGAGGTTTGCCATGTTTTGTCTCTACCCGAGTGAATTTGTGAAACCGCTATTTTTTTCTGCATGGGGTGGTTGCAATGGATAGAGGCACTTTCTCTCATGTTACACTCCTACTGCACTACACTTGAAAATCTTGGCAACTCATTTAGTGGGATGTTTTACACACCATAGAAACCTTTGCAATGACAAACAGGGCAGTTAGAATTCTTGGAATTGCTATGATAGTGAGTAATACAGGACTTTATCTCCAGATAAAGGCCATTATTATTGTTTTAAAGATAAGTAGTTTATTGTTGATATAGTGTAAAGGAATGAAAAAGTAAAGGAATTTAAAGAGCTGGGGAGACACTGGTCCAATAAGTTCAGAAAATTTGTAATCACTAAAATGGAAATTTACTAAGGCTGGCTTAATATGGTGCTAGGTAAAGAATCTGGTTTTAATTCCCAAATCTGTTCTGTTGCATGTAGGACCAACCAGTTGTATAATGGCTAGTGTTCTTCAGTGCTGTGGGTAAACTTCCACTATTCATGTACTTTACTATGTTCTGAATTAACTTTACCGACAAAGGAGTACAGGACCTAACCAATTCATTAACAGCTCAGTGTTTCTGTTCAGTATGCACCAGAGGTCAGAATAGCAAATAAAATATGAGGTTGAATAAGGAACGAGATGCAACCCAGTGTAGAAAAGAATATAACATTGCTATATAAAAAGTAGGTATCATAATTTTGTATTGCTCGGGCATACTATGTTCAATTCCAATCACTCCGCTACAAAAAGCAGAAACAGAAGATGGTAAGAGATGAGCGAGTCAATGAGAATTATTAAGGCCTTGGAAAAACTCTTGGGTTAGAGAGACTGAAAAAATTGGGACACTTTACCTTAGAGTGTAAGAAACTGTGGGTGAGATTACTAAAACATACAGAATAGTGACTGGTAAACAGGAGGTGGACCAGACATTATGTTCACCCTGTTTCCCGGTAAAAGAACACATGGGTGTTTAATAGAATTGGAAGATAATAAATTCAAAACTGATTAAAAGAAACATTTTTTCATACACTGAACAAATAGACTGTGGCATTTATTGTGAGAAGATATCACTGTGACCAAGAGTTTAGGAAAATTGAAACAAGAGCCCTTAAAATTTTGATATGGAGAATAATATTTGCAACAGTATATCACATAGAAAATGCACTAAATAAACAAGTTTTGTAAGGGCTATAAAGTGTCAAGCTTCAGGAAGTGAGCCACCCTCTAAATTTCGGAGGGATAAGGAGGAAAATTCCCCTGGGCACACCAGAACTGCCTATTGCAATTTCCTCTGGAGTATCTAGTATTGGCCACTGTCAGCGACAGGATGCTCACTGAGATGGATGACCAATTTGACTGAGAACAACGATTCCTATGTTTCTCAAGTTAATAGCTCTGTCTCCCTCCAGGAGTGCTGAAGAGGTAGTCTGCAGAACTCAGGTTTTCAGACTGATTTTTATTTATTATCACCACTCTTCTCCTGCCTACTAAAGGAATTGTACCAATTAACTTTTCAGGGGAGTTCTGTCCTCTTTGAAAGATAAAAGGCCAGGGTCTTGTTATAAACCCTAACTGAGTCAGGCAAACGGTGTGACCCACAAACAGCTAAGGGCTATGCGGGTCTGTTAAACAGAAAGTAAAGTTATTCAATATTTGATCTCCATGCAAGGCAGTAATATTTTTTCTAATACTTACGAGACCATCTGGTATGTGGCATAAGTGCAAGTCGGTCCCAGGACAATGCAGCCAAGTGTGCCAGTATTCTGCAAAAGATCAAGCAAGATTAGCAATAGTAAAGGTGGACAGTGATCAAGGAGAGTGTAAATTTGAAGAAAGGGGCTAACGTGAGGTGTGTAGAATGAGGACTGAAATGCACGTGACCAGTTCAAGGTGGGGATACTATGGCATGTGAGAAGCCAGAACCTTCAGCCCTCACTTTGATGAACCATGAGAAATAGCAGTGCCACAGACTGAAGGCAGAGTATCATAAAGCAAGCATGGAGTGAAAAAAGGGGCTGTGGAATGAAGGAAGGGGTAGAGGATATAGAGCAAGGACCATATAGCGATGACAGAATAAGAAAAGGCAAATGGCAGAATGGTATCTGGAAAAGTATAGCCTGCAGAGTGGCCTCTGTTGAGGTCTGGAACAGCAGAAGAGACTACATGCATCACCAGACCTGGGCACTACAGCTGTAGGGGGGATTTAAATGTCTCACCAAATCAGTGCTGATATATGTAGGCAGGCAACAGGACTGGTATTCAGGGCTGATCTAAATTGGAAATGGCATGCCAGTGAGAGAGAGTGTGTGTGTGTGTGTGTGTGTGTGTGTGTGTGTGTGTGTGTGTGTGTGTGTGTGTGTGTGTGAAGTCTGTACTTTGCCAGCTCACATTCTAGTTGGTACCAGCCAGCACCCTCATCCCCACTTGGATTAACTACGTGAAATATCAATGCCTTAAGAAAACAACCTGGTACTTACATAGAGTTGCTTGACAATCTCCACACCTTCACAAGTGCTGGTAGGGCAGCCTCGTGACACATACAGTGATGTGTTAAAGCCATTATAAGTGGCATTAAGAGTCACAGGTTTTCCTTTAGAATAATGTAGAGGAAATAGGAAATGTTATCACAAAACTCAGAAAAACGATTGTCACCTCACAAATCTCAAAAGGGCTTTCACACAACAAGGACACTTGCAGTCTTGGCTGCAGGTTTTTCTGAAGTCTTGTCTGCTTTCTTAAAGAAAGCATCCAAGGAAGTTTGGACAGATGTTCTCCAGGGAGATGAGCGATGCAGTGAACTTGTTCACTGGCATGGCATTGCATTGGATCAAGTGTTGTTAAGTCGAAAATGGAGTTGTAAAGTTGAAACAGGGTGTCAATTTATAAATGTTGTAAGTACGAAACATTGTAACTCGAAACATTGTAACTCGAAACATTGTAAGTTGAGGACTGCCTGTATCAAAAAAAGGGCACCCGTGGAGGGGAGGAGGGAGAAGAGTAAGGAGGGGGAGGGGTCTATGGTTGTGGGGCAGGGAAGGAATAGGATTGAACATTGGGTTCTAATACACACGGCTAACCTCTTCTGCTGGGATATCAAGTATTGGTCATAATTAGAGACACATTTTTAAAGATACTTGAAAACAGACTTCAAGGTCTTTGACAAAAATAGTCAAAAGGAGGAAAATGAGATACTTTTCTTAAGCCTTTTTGTCACAGGCTACTATGGATGCAGGTGGTTAAATTTTATTAAAAAGAGGTTGAGTACTGGAATGAATTAAGAGTACCATCTATAGTGATGGTAATTATGATGAAAATTTTAAGGGTTCTTGATCCTCACACATCAGGGCATAAGATAACCAGAAGCTAGGACAGTGGTTCTCAACTTTTTTAGAATCAAGGCACCCCCTAATGGACTGGAGGCACCCCTCCATAATTTTTTGTGAAATGAGCAGCACCCCTTTTCAAAAACTAACTTATTTATTACCATGCTTATCTCCCTCAGTGGGATTGGGCAGTAGGGGCAGGGAAATAGGAAGGGAGGGACAAGTCTGAGCCTGTGCTTATCTGCTTATCTCCTCACACTTAGTTTATCTCCTCATACCTCATGGCATCCTTCAAAGGACCTTGCAGCATCTCAGGGGGCCCTGGCACCCTGGTTAACAATCTCTGAGCTAGAATCAGGTGATGTTTCTTTTTTGGTATAGTGCAGTGGTTCTCAAACTTTTTAGACTCAAGGCACCTCTCAGAAAATGCTAGCTCTTAGCTTTCACTCTTTTTTTTAACTATGAAAAAGTAATAGAACAATTCTGTGTTGCCAAGATCTCAGAAAGACTACAACTGGTCAAATGTTTCTAACACTATGGGTTCCTATTTTAAATCTCTAGGTTTACCTTGTGAATCATGTAAAAGTATTTGCATACCTAACCATGTTATTATTGCACACCATCCATGCAGTACACTTAAAAGGATTTCACAAGGGGCCATGGGACTCTACTTGAGAATCACTGGTATAATGTTACAAATCTGGCTGCATTATTAGAGAGAGGTGGGTATCATCTTCATGTGGTACATCTGTCATTATCAATGATGTTCAATATTTTACTTCCTTGAATGCAGTAATGAGACCAAACTGCATGAACCAGTGCAGGATTCTGTTATAAGAGTCAAGTTACAGAACTAAATGGACCATTGGGCTGGTGTGATCTGGTTCAAGCAATTCCCAATCTCAATTCTCATTTTTGTTGAGAAATTAACCCAGGAAGCAGAGGGAAAATGGAGCCCTGGGGAAATCTGTATTTTGACACTCTTCCCTCCCACATTGTCCCCACCTCTGGTGCCCCACCACTGGTGCCCTCCTCCCCTCTTTTCCCCCCACCAAGCCAGCAGCGCTGCTCCCAGCAGAGGCAGGCAGGGGCACAGGGCGCACGCAGTCCAGCAGGAAGGCAGAGCAACATATTGCACCTGGCAGGCAAGTGGGCAAGCACCACTGCTGCCACCCACACTGCCCAGCCCAGCTCCTCCTGAGCAGCAGCTGGAGGCAGAGGGTGGGCTGAGCTGGGCATCACTCCTCCTGCCTGGGGTGGAGATCAGCTGGGGTGGGCCGGGGGGAGAGTGCTGCTTTGTGCCTGGGCTACTCGTGTGTGTGTGTGTGTGTGTGTGTGTGTGTGTGTGTGTGTGTGTGTGTGTGTGTGTGGTGCCATCCCGACCACAGTGCCCTGAGTGGTTGCCCATTTCGCCCACCCCTAAGACCAGTTCTGCCAGGAAGGGTTTTTTGTCCCCTCAAAATTATGGTACAGATTTTCCACCAGGGCTCTGCTGTTTTCAAAGAGAATTGTTTTTGTTCAATCCATGTGGTAAAAACAGACAGCTTGAGAGCAGACCTGAGGGTCAGTTTGCATAAGCACAGCCTGATACGACACCAAGGCCTGAAGTCTGACCCAGATACCCTAAAGAGGGAGAGAAACCCACAGCATCGCCTTACCTGCCTTCTGCAGCTCTTCTTCTATCACACGCAATCCCCATTCCACAGCTGGCTGTACATTTTCAAAGATCCATGGATATTGTGCATCATTCAGCAGCATCACATTGATCACATAGTTGTCCTTGTCGCACTTGCCTGCTCCAGGCGGCCACAGCAATTGGAGACACAAGAGCAATAGCCAGCAGGCTGGACCCAACATTTGTTGCCTTTTTATTCTTTTCAGTTTATACCTATTCCCCTCCTACAGCTATATTGCTGTTATTTCTGAAATGGGTTCCTGCAGTATGTCCAGTGATCAGCTGCCCTGTATCTCCCTTATCTACTTCCCTTTGTCAGCTTCTCTGCCCTCAGCTCTGCCCCACCTCTATCTGCCCCTGCTGGCACTTCTGCTTGTGAACAATTAACAGCAGCAGAACTCAGAAAAGGAGAGAGGCCAAAGGTTGCTTTGTTTGTTTGCTGGTGGAAAGGTTGGAGCTATAAAACTGAGACATTACCTGCTTGCCTAATAAGGACATTAGCTTTTCATCTGAATGATGGACAGAGAAGAGAGAGGAGGAGGAGCTAACTGGGTTGTAAAAGGAGCCTATTTAAAATGGAAATAAAATGAAAGATCCATTAAAGCCACAGAGGAACATAGTTTCATGTCACACCACCTCTCTGACTGTGCCCTTCACTCTGTGCCCTTCACATAGTAACATCTCAGTTTATGATGTTACTATGTGCAACTTCCATGCCTTTTTAGTTATTTAGCGTTTTCCCATCAACAAGATTTTAGGGAAGGCAAAGGATGGCTGACTGATGGCCCTAGAGACAGGAACCCTCCACTTGTATCCACAGAACAAGAAGAGCATAGGTGGAAGGCAGGATAGAGATGCACCTTATAGACAGAACCTGTCTGATACAGTCCACAAATATCCATCCCAGGCAGGGTGCCCCAACTCTGCTAAGGGAAGACACTGCCTTCAGAGTGTACAGTTTACGTGGCCCATTAAGAACTAGTCTACTAAGATAGACAAGAAGGGGCCAGCCATTTTCTTTTGTGATATGGCTCCTAGACTCCACTCCTAAAGATCACAGGATTGCCTTGGGAACCAAAGGCAGGTATCAAATAGTATATCTGACACTCACAGGTACTTAGGCAATATTTCTGGATGGATTGGCTGGACTCTCTCAAATATACTTCCTGGGAATATTTTCAAACTGTGTGGAAGAGCAAATAAAGGGAAAAAATAAAATCCCCAGCATCCCCTACCTATACCAACAAGAGAGAGAAGGAAAGGGGAAAAGGCACTAGAAGGAGCCAACAGCCCTCAAGGCAGATGAATATTGAATCCATATCTTATCAGTGATAAATCTTGAATTTTGGGACTCACACACTGTCCTACAAGCTACTGCCTGTCCACTGGGACCTGGACTGAAGCCACCAAAGAATAAATAAAATCACTTTTATTACTTCACAGGATGATTCTAAAACAAACAAAACAATAAAATTGAACGCCAACTGTGCAAATAACACAGTGGTTTTGATATAAACCAGCCAAACTGAATTTTCTTGGTTTATTTCATTTTGAAAGCCTGTATTTAGAAGGAGACCTGGATATATTTCTATACCTGTTGCTAGTCACTAATAACTTTTGGGAATGTATAATTGTACTGCTATTTATGTATTTTTTATTTTTTTATTCAACTTTAACTGCAGCTTGAAATGACCCTCTAACAACACAATATGAAATAATTGCAGCATTGCAATAGCAGTTACAGCAAATCGCCAGCTGGTTTGCTTAATGCATGATGCTGGTGTTATGAATATTTTGAGGGCAATGCAAATGGTCCTATTCTCCCAAGGCCCATGCAAGAAGGGAATGAACAGATGGGCATAGATCCATGGACTCCAAGGCCAAAAAAGACACAGAAAACATCCAGCCTGACATCCCTCTTCCTCTTTCCTCTCTCCCCCACCTTTTCCCCTTCCCCCTCCCCCTCCAACTTCTCCTGGGCAAGGAATCTCTCCTAAAAACTGGATCTAAGCATCTTATATAATAAAGGGCTTAGTCCGTCTGCCTGTCTATAATGCTCTTGGAGCACTCTGACTGGTTACTGAAACAACCAACCAGAGTGTGGCGTGCCACCATGATGGCAGAGATGGAGGGGACGGGGGGGTGAGGCCAGTGGCACTGGAGGTGGCAGCAGCACAGGGTGCTGGTGGAGGGGGGACAGAGGGGACAGTGGGGCAAGCTTCCCACCCCCCAGGCTCCTGAGAGGTGGCGGCGGCGGCATGGGGTGGTTGGTGGCAGCACTCCATCCCCACCCCTCACCCCTCCCCATCATTCTTGACAGGCAATTGGCTAGTATCTTTTATAAAACATCAAGCACTAGTGAACCCACCAGCTCCTGTGGTGAGTGATTTCAATATTTAATCACTTGCACTGCTACAAGGTTGTATCCAATTTTCATGTTGAATTTTTCTCACTTTGACTTCCAGCCATCAGTTCTTGTTATTCCCTTGTTAGGCAGGTCAAAAAGACACTCACCACGTAGCAACTTTTCTATGTTTAAGTACCTATATAAAGTGATCAAATCATGTCTCAAGTGTTTATCAGTCTGATTGCCTTGTCTTTTCTTGAAGCTTGAAGACCTGCCAAGCAGATATAAGCCCCAGTATTTCTAATAATAATAAATAGAGATCAGGGTTTTTCAACGTTTTTTGGCCATGTACCCCTTTCCTTATAAAATATTACTGCTCATACTTTTTACACCTGACACTGGCTGGTGTTGTCACTGACATCAATGCCTGGCAATATCAATACTCAGTGGGCACATCTACACGTGCATTAAGGTGCTTTTTCTAATGTACATTAATTTTAGTACCTCCAGTGTGAGGCACTAAACAAATGCACATTAGGCTGCCTTAATGCGCTGTGATGAATGCACATGGTTTTTAAGTGGCACTTAATTCACAGTACCCTATTTTACTACACATTATTGTGATAGCATTTTTATGTGACATTTTATGCACAGTAAAATAGGCTACCGTGCATTAAAGCACACGTATACACACGCTCAGTGTGTGTTGACCAATCAGGAGTTCCACCACCATTATTAACATTTAGGTGTGTACCCCTTGGCAAAGTACTGTGTGCCCCAGGATTACCCATACCACAATTTGAAAACCACTCGTCTGGGTCAAATAGGAGAGATCTCTTGCACAGATACTCTTTCCTGATGCTTATAGCCATATTCTGCCCTCAGACATGCATGAACAACTCAGATTTGTGGAAGCTTCATTTACTGGTCTCTGAAGTAACTGTGTTCCCTTTCTAATAACTATAATATTTGAGCATGTCTCATGTAGCCACAAGCCTATAACTATCCATAACAAAATGAGAGAGAAAAAGATGGAGAGACTTTCCTGGATTTCATGTCTGATTAGAAAATGTATCTGAAATTCTGGCTCAAATTAAGTCAATTGGAAGTTTTACCACTGATTTTAGTGAGGCCTTGTTTTCACTCCTGATATGATTTGTTTGCTCAGTGGACTGTTTTATTGGATAATAAACAACTAGCTTTTATCAGGTCTAGTTTGAACAGATACTATGGCAGTCATTTCCTGTTTTAAACCTGCTCTGCGCACTTCTCTCTCATTCTTCTGGAACATTCATAAACATGGAGGTAGAATAACAGAAATCTGAGTAAGAAAAAAACTTGTTACATTTTTCTGTCAGGTCCCTCAACACTTGAAAGATCGTTCACCCTTGAAATATTTTCTAGTACTTTTTCCAAACCAGGTTAAAATAACTGAAGGAATTTACTTACCACTTTTCTTCGAAGGCTGTTTTCACCACCTACATTTTCAGAAGTGAAGGCCATGTGTAGAGGAAACGAAGGGCATGTGTGCACGACACTTTAAAGCAGGTTAAATGCTTTTGCACCGCTTTAACGGTATCAGTGTTTGCATGCCTCGGCAATGTATTGCGCATTAATTCCAGCCACGGTAGGAAATATGGCGGTGTAATGAGCCTTAAATGACTTTGGGCACAGTGAACTAAAACTCCTCATCTGAGGAGTTTGCTGCCCCTACAGCTGTGTTTCATCTACACATGCCCTAAGAGTGCTGTGCAATCGGTCGAATGTGCCAGAACTGATGAAATAGGGTCCTTTTGCCTTGAAAGCCCAGCACCTAAAGATGCACATGGGTAGAGTGGGGCACAGTCATAATCCACCTTTTAAAATAGTTAATTATTAGGAATATGTCCAGTATCCAATTACATCCAATCTTTTCATAATTACATCTGGTCACTTCTAGCTGTACCCCTAGGATGACTAATAATAATTTATCTCCCTCCTAAGAAGGTAGAGCCAGAGAAACAATGGCCAAAGACAAGTTGGTGAGGATTTCTGAAAGCTCTTAAGAACCAGTAGATCATGTGAAAACATGAGATAAAAGCAGCAGCAGACAAGTGGGCAGAAAACAACAGAATGCAGTTCAACAAGGAGAAATGCAAAGTGCTGCACCTAGGGAGGAAAAATGTCCAGCACACCTACAGCCTAGGGAATGACCTGCTGGGTGGCACGGAAGTGGAAAGGGATCTTGGAGTCCTAGTGGACTCCAAGATGAACATGAGTCGGCAGTGTGATGAAGCCATCAAAAAAGCCAATGGCACTTTATCGTGCATCAGCAGATGCATGATGAATAGGTCCAAGGAGGTGATACTTCCCCTCTATCGGGCGCTGGTCAGACCGCAGTTGGAGTACTGCGTGCACTTCTGGGCACCGCA
>NW_005842098.1:136647-138269 GCF_000455745.1 Alligator sinensis | reverse complement strand
ACTCTTTCCTGCTTATGCAGGGGGTCGGACTCGATGATCTATTGAGGTCCCTTCCGACCCTAACATCTATGAATCTATGAATCAATTATACTAACATAGTTGCTGACATCATTTCTTTGGCCTGAACAACTCTGAAGATACATAGTGCCACTCATGTGACTCTGACCACTCATCCTGTATTTTAAGGTACATCTTTTGTTTGTTGCTTAATATCTTACAATCCATACCCATAATGAATGAATAATGAGCATTTAATCAGCTAACTAGTAAGTTTTCAAACAATAGTCATGAGAAGACTTCATGCACCATGATAGAAATGCTGCTTTTGTACTGTAAATAAAACACTATGGTAAAGTGCCCTGGAACAGGGGCTTTGCCCTTTATAATTCTTTCAATAGTTAGTTCCTCAACTTTGCCACTTATTGTGATTTTGTCTTGTAATTCATAGGACTGTTCCATTTTTCCATAGCTGCTGAAAACTTGATGCTGCATGAAAATCTTAGCTTTCAGTTTCCTAGCCTTCATAGTTGCAGGGATATGCTAGAAACTATGAAGCAAGAGCACCAAAATGCTGAAAAGTCAGAATGTAAACAAAAAGGATCAGACCTTTATTATGTTTTAAATTCTTGTCAATTTTAAGCTAGTCTAATGATAGTTCGCTCCACCCACCCAAGCTTCTCCCCTACCCACCCAATGTTTGGTTTTGGTAACACCATTTCCTTGAATGGTGACTTATACGTAAAGCTTGTATAGGAAGTTTCCTCTTAAGTTTGTGGTAGTATTTAACCTTTTTGGCTTTCACCTATGGGGTGTAATATATGAAAAGTTCTCATACATCCCGTTTTACTGTGTTATAACATTGAATTACATAACCAAGATTTTTTTTTTCAAGAGTTCCTCATCTTCTTGGACTCCAGTAACATTTTTTAGTTAAAAAGCAGTGTCACATTTGCACATAAGTCACTAACAAATGTTTCTGTTTTAATTTATGTATTCGGTTATTTTTAGAGGGTGAGATCAAAATTTGACTACTGTTAGAAAAAAAATCTGGCACTAGTGTAGTGTCCACATTTATTTATAGATCAATGGGTCCCAGACTCAATCTGCTAGTCAAAAAGATGCTTTTTCTAAGTGCTGACGCAACAAAATTCATCTGAGGCCAGAAAAATCACCCTTTGTCTGCCTTTAAATCATTTTTGGTAGTAATGGTTTTATCATTCAGATCTGTGGTTGATGACGACTAGTGTGGAAGAAGAGAAGCTGAATTGGCGTTTCATAGCTAGCATTTTTTCTCATGAAAGTAAGATAGAAGAACATGAAGATTAAGGTTTCTAAATGCATTTGCCAATTGGGAAGCCACAGACTGAAGCTGTCAATGGAAAAATAACAGTTCTGCTGAACAACAGTCAGATGTATGGGTCACATTGGAAGCCAAAAAGGTGTGGCTCTGATTAAACAAAGGCACTCACTGTATGACTATGCTATGTAATAACAGAGTTGAATACCTTCTTAGCAGCTAGTACCTACTACCACAGAATTGTGAAAAATGTTGCTGTCATCATCACAGAGCCATTGAATGACCTCACCAGAGGATGATAGTCTATCAAGACTGATAAGAAATC
>NW_005842098.1:132418-136637 GCF_000455745.1 Alligator sinensis | reverse complement strand
GAAATACAATGTGGCTTTTGTACTTTAGGAAAATAGTGGGATAAGACATGTGAAAATCTTTGTCTAACTCAGTGATTCCCAAACTGTCCCCTGTAGACCACAGATGGTATGTGTAGCCATGGTAAGTGGTTCATAGATTGCATTGCATCACCTCCTTCTATTTAATTAAAAGTTTGATGATAAGGGCTCACAGTTATCTGCAAGATGCTTTGAAAATTGACAGTGGCATATTAATTCAAAAAGTTTGGGAGTCGCTAATTTAACTCATGCCCCTGTACCAGTCTTTGCTTGTCCATTCTCCACACAGGTGCTAATTTGGAAATTTTTGAAAACTATGTTAAATTTTGAAAGCTATGTTGAAGACTAGTGAAATCCTATGGCTTTTGCCAGCCAAGGACTCCTAGATAGTGAAACCCACAGCCTCATTCATAATCTGATATCCCTGGCCTTTAGAACTGGCTATAACTTAAAACACTTTGAGATTAGTTGTGTGGTGTTCTGCCTCAAATATGGGCAGACAATAATGTACTTATACTGACACATAAACCCAATGCTGCAGTTCAGAGATGGGTGACTGATTTATCTAACTTCAAGTTCAGCATTCAGTACTGATTGGAGAGAAGCCATATAGATCCCAGTGCATGTATTTCAATGTCCACAAGCCTCAGAGGTGGATACATGTCACGTGGACATAATCCTAGAACATTTTGCATTGGAAGTGTCACAGAAATTTTGGACCTACCCTCTGAAAGTGTTCCCTTAGCCTCGATGAAGTTCAACTCCATTACTACCAAATAATGGTGTTAGGAATATTTAGCTTGATAAAAGGATTGGGAGAAATCCGACAGGATAATTCCATCTACCCAAGAAGCTAGATTACTGTTGGTGAAATGGATCAAACTAAAATTAATAGAGTGAATAAATTCTATTTAATTAATTCTAACTGAATTAATAGAGTGTTGCACTGAATAACACCAAACCATTTTAAAATTTACTGTATCAGAGAATACTACCAGTGCTATCAAGGTTATTGCTATGAGAGGCCACCTGATAACTCAGGCATTTGGGAATGGAGGGAACCCTGGAACTTCTTTACAGTACATTTGGTAGCCCTTGGATTGTGGAAGATATTTTAGGAAGCATGAAACAAACACTAGCTACCAGACACAAGGAAGACACGGAGGGGGACATTGTCCCTACCCAGGCTCCGGTGGTGGAGCCCACCCCATCAGCAAGCACCTCCAGGAGCAAGGAGCGATCTCCCACCCCCTGCTACCCAGATGACTAGAAGCACATTTACTCCCAGTCAGGTGTCTATACATACACTATTGCACGGTAACTACTTGCAAGTAAATTTGCTACTTGCATTTTCTGGTAGCAAATTTGCTCAAGATTTGTCCCAAATTAAATCTGTTTTATTATCCCTTAATACTATAATACCATCTCATTTTTTATGAACTGACAACCTGCTTGTTAAAGTCCTGCCATTCCATTCTCCCCCTTTCTTCTTTTTTCTTTCCTATTTACCATTTTCCCCTTTCCTCCCATTCTTGACCCTTTACCTATACTTTTGTTTTTCCATTTAAACTCTTATGGGCTCCCAAACTAATCTCTACATTTGGCTCAAGTTGTAGACTTCCCCTTTTGCTATCAGTGTAGGAAAATTCACTCTCTGTCAGCAATACCGTATGTGATAAACAAGATCATTAATCTTTCTAAAACTCACAGCCTAGGAGGTAATGCGAGCAACTAATAGGCTGGTGTTGGTAGCTATTGCAGCAGAATGCCAGAATTATTAATTGCGCAGCCATGCTTCTCAATCTGGTTTTAAATTATAAAGCAGAGCGTTGGCATTAAATATGGGGACCAAAATAATATCTACAAACTTTGAGCTGAGTTTCTATAATATTTTCTAAATCTAATTTTGCTAATTTGCTAAAGTGAATTTTGTGTTGCTAAAACATGCTGAATTAGATGCCTCAAAAGAGGAAAGTCTGCATTTATACATGAGCCAAAGCTAAGGTGGCCATCATAGAGGACAGTCTGGTTGTCCTCTGTCCTCTCTTGATACAAAACCAGACACCTTTATGTCCTCTATTTTTCTCTTGAAAAGAAAAATAGAGGACATAAAGGCATTGGGTTCTGTATCAATAGAGGACAGAGGACAGAGTAGCTGAAAACTGGAATGTCCCTGTGGCGGCAGAGCCTGATCGGCTGCAGCAGCAGTTGGACCAAAACTCTCCGATGGCAACCTGGAAGCACACCAGGCATGTCCAGGGATGCCGGCCCCAGGACAAACCCGGCTAAGAGGAACCCACTGGGCCTTGCAGGAGGGGCAAAACATGGCAGCAGAGTTCAGAACCCACCCAGACACAGCGCAGAGGGGGACCGGAAGTGGATGCGGCAGGCCCACCACCAGCGCTGGGCGGCCCCCCCGCCAGCCGCATGCTGGAAGCAGGCCCTGACAGGGGTGAATGGTGGGAACTGCAGCAGCAAGCGGCTCTCACTGGAGCCAGCTTGGAGGAGCCAGATCAATTGCTGGAGAGCCAAGACTGGACCTCAGCAATGACGACTGCTGGAGACAGGCCAGGACGACCTACCGGCAACACAGTGTAGCCGTGAGTACTGGGGCTGACACTGAGGAAAGAAAGCTGAATTCCCCTAGCATCAGTATGTGAACAGCAGTGTGAGAAAGACTTTTAAGCTCCTGAGTGGGAGGGGGAAATGTACCAGTACGGAGGATTGTGTATATCTTCATGACAGCATCAGGAAGAAACTATTGTAAATTCTGATTGAACATTATTTTCCTGTGTTGTCATCTGAGAGGTGCTAGGCGGGGTGTAGAGGAGGTGGAGCCCCGAAATACGGGACCTGTGGCATCTGTGTGGAGGCTATATGAGGATAAAGAAGATCAGCCTCTCTATTTTTCATTCAACATCAAAGTCGTGGCAGAAGAGAACTAATTGCGCCCACACAGATGCCCTAGTTGGCAAGCTGGCTACACATCGGAGAACTAATAACCACTCTCTAGGCCAGGGGTCCCACCGGTCATCGAACGACACGCACAGAGATTACAGTCCTCTACTATAGCCACCCTATCCAAAACCCACTGCAGTAAGGGAAAAAATCCCATTGACTTGTGCTGATTTTGAATCTATCCCTTTGTACACAGAATCCTTAACTTACCAACAGCACAGGGATGGATCCAGGGAATTGCAGTGGTACAGTTGCACCCACCTTGGATTCCTGTTCTACCTAAAGTTTAAAACCAAGTGCCTAGAAAGGGCAGGAGTATTTCTAATCAGATAGTGCTGAAGAAGTCAATTTACTTCATGTTTCAATATAATCTCCCTGATTCCTACTAATTTCTCTTCACTCCACAGGTGTTAACAACCCTCTCTACTTTTTAATAGCCCTTCAGACAGTTTTTAGTTCTAGCTGAAAACATAAGCTCAAGTGTGATATTAACTCAGGTGAACATTAACTCAGGTGTAGCAATGACTGGCAGTGAAGTATTGAATGCACTGTCAAGATGGTCAATAAGACGAGATTTTATTTTATGAAACTAAAGAGGAGATGGACATTTAACTATAATAACTACAGGAGTACTAACACAGTATCTTTTGACTATTTTTGCCTAGTTTCTTGTGGTTTTTAAGCTTGGTAAAAATCTAGCAAATCAGTGCACATTCCAATAAAATAGTATTTTTCTTACTTTGATCTTAAACTTAATACTATAGCACTGGGGCCTGAGCATATTAGTAAATCTTCTACTTTCTCTTTAACTAGAAAAAAGTTAGTGTTATATGTGACTGTACCCGCCTCCGTTCCACCAGGAGTTCGCGCGCCGCCTTCGCCCGGACCCGATGTTTTGCAAACCCGGGCTTCGTTGGTATCGCCCAGGTTTTGCCCCGCCTGGTATAAAGGGAGACCCCAGAACTCACCTGCCACGATTTTGATGACTCTTTCAGTGGGGGGTCTTCCCTCGGGGCATTCCCCGGTGCTGGCGCGCTTCCTTGCGGGAACTCTCGGGGCTCCGTCCTCCCCTACACCCCGGCCATACGCCCCCTCAGGTCTTCCTATTCTGGCCCCCAATCCGTCCTTGCCTCGCCCTCTCTTGGTTCAGTCCCGCTGGTGACTACCAGCGGTCTTTGGACCGGTCGTGCCTCTCCCCGTAAGGATGCTGGCTTACGCCCCCCTTTCTTGGGCTGCAGATGTC
>NW_005842098.1:130286-132237 GCF_000455745.1 Alligator sinensis | reverse complement strand
CTTTCCCCCCAGCTGGTTCTGCCGTGTGGCTCGTAGCCTGTTCCGCCTCTGCTCGGCGTCGTCCTGCACTCCGCGGGTGCTCCGCTGCGTTGCTCGCAGCCTGTTCTGCTGCGCTGCTCGCAGCCTACTCCGCTCCTGCTCGGCGTCGTCCCGTACTCCACAGGTGCTCCGCTGCGTTGCTCGCAGCTTGCTCTGCTGCGCTGCTCGCAGCCTGCTCCGCCTCTGCTCGGCGTCGTCCCGCACTCTGCAGGTGCTCCGCTGCGTTGCTCGCAGCCTGCTCCGCCTCTGCTCGGCGTCGTCCTGCACTCCGCCGGTGCTCCGCTGCGTTGCTCGCAGCCTGCTCTGCTGTGCTGCTCGCAGCCTGCTCCGCCTCTGCTCGGCGTCGTCCCGCACTCTGCAGGTGCTCCACTACGTTGCTCGCAGCCTGCTCTGCTGCACAGTTCGCAGCCTTCTCTGCCTCCACTTGGCGTCTCCCCGTCCTCCGCAGGCGGCGGCTGATCCCCTGCTCGTTGGGGCTCCGCGCCCCGTCTCGCTCCCTTCAGCCGCCCCACTGCCTCGGCGCGGTCGTCATTTATTCCTCCCGTCCGGCGTGCCCCGCCCCCGTCGTTCAGCCGCAGCTGAATAAACGCCCGGCTGACGACCCGCGCCGGCGCTACCGGCGCCTGGGGTTTCTTCGGCTCCTCCGGCCCTGCTGGAGGTAAGCAGACCCCTTGACCGCCGCGGGGGTCTCCCAGAGCCCCCGCTCCCCTGGGACAGTGACCACACTATTTGCACCTATTTTTTCAAAATTCTAGATCTGCCCACGCAACAGCAATAGTGCAAAATTCTAGCTGTCTGCCAACTGGTTAGCTCTCTTAATCCTGACATGTAGGTAATATCCCAAGACTTTAAGACAGAAGTTCATTCTCAGTGTTCTGTTCAATCCAGGGCCTTTCTGCTGAGATGACCAGGTAGATTGGCAATTAGTACCCTTTGTGATGGTAGTTTCTGTGATTTGAACAGTAGCTAAACTGAGAAACACACCAGTTGATTATTCCTAGACAAAAATGTTCATTATATCGTTAGAAAATGTATTTTGAATAGATTCTGTTCATGTCTGTGCCACAGCTGTGAGCAATGTGTTGTGTGAACATGAGGGCTAGGGACAGAAGTTACACATAAACTGGTTCAAATCATCAGAAACTGGTTTAAACCTGTTACAAAACAGAAGCTCGGTGCGCATAATGTCTGAAACTGGTTTAAGATAAGCCTGGCTGAATGTAGTACCAGACATAACCCTGGCTGGGGACTGATGCCAGGAAGGGGAAGTTAAACTTCTCTTCCCCTGAGTACAGAGCTGCCCTGCCCTGCTCAATACTTACTTCTGGCTGCAACTGGAATACAAATCCCAGAGGCACCTGGAAGCAGGAAGAGGAGATGATGAACAACCCTGCAGAGTCCTGCTGCTGTGATCTTCTACTATAAATCCCAGAGACCTCAAGGGCAGCAGGAAGAAGAAGCACACACACAGTAAAATGACCTTCTGGCTATCTGCCAGAGAGCCATGTTCTACTGCCCCCTGGTGTCTGGCCTGAGCCACTGCAGGCATGTGTTTACATTTCCTGAATCAAAAGTGAATGTCTGTTCACTTGATTCTCAGTTTAATGTCTGCAGCTTAGACTAACCTCAAAGGCTGAATCAATTCAGCTTTGGGCTTTTTGACTGTCTATACTTAGCCAAGGTGTTACAGTAACCTAAGACTGCCTGCCACACAGCAGTTAGCAACCCAAATGTGGTAGTGTAGAAAAGCCCCAAGTCCTTGCTACCTCCATTTTATATCTCATTCAAAAGATGGTTATGGTATTTTAACTGAAATTAGCTAGAAGTCAATAGGATCCTCTAATCCAGGGGTAGGACCCAAGGGTAGTAGCCCCTGGAGGGCTCCTTCAGCAGCAGGGCCCTCCCAGCCCCA
>NW_005842098.1:129887-130261 GCF_000455745.1 Alligator sinensis | reverse complement strand
CGGGGGTGGGGGGGGGGGGTGGGGGCCACAGCTGCTGCTGTGGTGGCGCAGACCTGACAGGTGAGCCCAGAGCTGATGCGGGGCCCAGGCTGGCAATGGAGCGGGTTATAAGCTGGTGCTGAATGAGGAAGAAAAGCGGCCCCTCACCCACCTGTGGATGGCGCCCCGCGTTGCAGCCACTCGCAGCCCGCATGGAGTGGCCTGTGCCTGCTCAGAACAGCCCCGCATGGGCTGTGAGTGGCTGCAGCAGGGAGTGTGGGCCATGGGGCGGGCAAGGGGCCACCTTTCCCCCGTGCTCAGCACAAACACATTCCCTGCTGGTGAACGTGAGGTCAGGGCTGCACGCTGCCCCCCCACTGTACCACGCGGCTGGG
>NW_005842098.1:124770-129803 GCF_000455745.1 Alligator sinensis | reverse complement strand
GGCTGGCAGGGGCTCTATGGAGCTGGGCCAGCTCCCCCTCTCCCTGCTAGTGCAGCCCAGCCCAGCTCTACAGACCCCTGCCAGCCTGCACCCTGCTCTGGGCCCCACCGGTGCTGGCCCTGGGACATTGGTCCCAAGACATTGAGATGTTGGTCCCAAGATGGTGACCAGGGGGAGGGGCACCTGTCAAGGGGCAGGGCTACCCATGCAGCCCTCGACAGCTTGCCACAACTTGGTAAGCAGCCCTCTGCCTGAAATAATTGCCCGCCCCTGTTTAATCAAACATCCATGTCTGCAACAGATCATTTTCTGTCTTCTTTCCCCTACCTTTCCCTTTCTGACCAGTTTCCTAAGATTCCCCTGCTGTTTTAAAGTGAGTATGGTACTTTAGTCATTCTTGCAGCAATCACTTAGCATTAGACAAAATGCATCCTCTCCCTCTGAAAAAATATTATATTCTCATTGGGGCTGGTATTATACTAGCTGTTAAACTCAGTATCATTCTCTAGGCAATCATTTTTATACAGTCTCTTTCCAAAGTTTGGATACACTTCAAGCTTTTGTAGTCTGTTCATGTTTCTGTTTATCTATTTGCTTACCCATTTGCATTTGGAAGGTAAAGAGAAGGTAATTTTACCACTCATCATGAAGGAGTTCTCCTTTTCTTTGGAGATTGGTTTTACTTGATTATCTGTTACAATTTTTTAGACAATTTTATTTTCTGGAAAGATATTTGTAAAGATAATTATTGTTTTTGTGCTAACAGAGGTGAGGACATTGCCTCGGGACTATCTGAAGGAATCACTGGTACATTCAAATCCCTACCCAACCATCAGTTATTCTTATCTTTAAGACTATATTTTCCCATGAACCCTGTGTCAGGTTTATCAGTATAAATAGTGTAGCTGTTATTTTTTATGAGCTTTGTCACTTTAGAATACAATGTTCACATTGAGTTTCATAATTAGGTACCTAAACAAACATAAACTGATATTTTAATACTTTCCAAATGCAAGTATCTAATGAAAGGCAGGTGATAACTCTGTTTATTCCCTTAGTATCTTTCAGCAACTTTTTGTAAAGGATAGGAATCAAAAGTTGTGAAAGTTCAAGTCTTTCTTATCTGTATACATTTGCATTTAGCTATTGGATTTTTGTGCTACTCCTTTTGGAGAAACCCTCTCTAAATCAATGGTTTCATGTATATATTATCCAACAGAACTTAATCTAAGTGATTTCAAGAGACACTAAGGCCCCTATCAGGTACCTATCAGCTCCATGCTTCTTTAATTAAGGAATAAAAGTAAAACTTTATTTGCACACACAGAGGCTGCACATTTTTTGTAACTGCAGCAACACCAGATTTTCCCAAATCAGCTTTAGAATGCTTCTGGGATTTGGTTTACAAGTGTATTTCAAGCATTGCAATCTGCTGGTAGGCAAGGCTGGTGTATCCTGGCTATGGGAAAGTATCATGTTGAGGGATTTCAGGGATTTCCTTCTTAAAATACAAACTCCTTGAAAGAAACTGTACACTTAGCTCAGGGACTTGAAAGGTATCATAAATAATTATATTTTATTCAGGTAAATGATTTCCATAATGGTGTTATCCAGGTACATTTTATATTGTCTAAATGGGATCATTAATATTTCCTCTGTGGTGTGGCAAAACATCCTGGTCTTCTGCTACCAGTTTACTTAGTCAAAATGATTATCTGCATCAAGACTGGCCAGATAACTAAGTGCCCAAGAATTTATAGCATTGGTGATGTGTAGGGGGTGCACACGCACCCCCTGATATTGGTGGTGCAGCCCCTGCAAAAAGTGCCCCCCCCCCAGCCTCTGGGGGTACACAGCGTTCATGATGCATAGTGTATAGCAAGCTTAGGTGAAGAGAAATATTTTGCACTCAACAAAAAAGAAAGCCATGTTTTTGTTCCAGGAGATTTCTGGCAGGAATAACCAAATGTGTGAGGCATGACACTCTTTTGTAAACCAGTTCAGCAGTTTTTCTTCCTTATCATATACTTTGCATCATCTTTATACCCCCTTGTTCAGCTGAAAAAAAATTAGCCCTGGCCCAATTTAGAGTAGCAAGCCTGCTGTAAATTCTGTCAAGCTACAATTCTGTTTAGGGGTTGTTCTAACAACCATGAATCTTTAGAACAGCAGAAGTCTGGCCCTGGCCATTTTCAGTGGCCCAGCTCCCCCACCACAAGGCTTGAGAAGGGCCTTTAGTCCTACCACAAGAAGATTCCTGCATTTAAATAAAGCAGCTGATCCAAATACATGTTTTTGCCTCTTTAATTGCAATAACAAATTATGTCAAGTTGAGTTAAAGCATTCCCTATGAATAACAATTAACTAATTTTATTCAAGATTTGAGCGTGAATCATGTTGTCATTTGTACAGTCATGATTACATATAAGAACTAATTCATATAATGCAGTAATATACTCTCATCAGTTTTCTAGGATTTTATATTATCTAATGAAAAAAAGGTGGTCTGCTAAAACACCTATTAGCAGGCTGACTGCTTATCCAGTACTAGAATTGCTTTATCAAAATCAGTGAAATCAAGGGGAAAAAACTAGATAGACAGGTATACTATAAAATATACTTCGCTTTTTCAGGTCTGAAACAGCACTTCAGAATAATTTTCTTTCACCCTGCAGAAAATGTATCACTGTAAATTACTTGTAAGTAATCCCTGAAATATCGTATTCTTAGTTGCCAAGAAATAATTGGCTCTAGGGCACAGTAAGTAAAATGAAGATACTGACATGAGTCACTTTTCAGATTCCAACTAGGCAAAGGCAGAAAAGATGCTTATTGCTTGAAAAGCTGTATTTTGACTGAAGTAAGAAAATTGACAATATAATCAAATTGGACTTTATTTATAATGATGCAAATGCATTGTTTCGCCTTCCCACTTTCTTCCATTTTCCTTCTTGAATTCTTTCATAAGAGACCCTAATGTTCTAACATTGAGAATTGACACCACCAACTTCCAACAGCACAGAATCCCCCAGCCATGCTTAACACTGATACAGCACTGACTCCGCTAGAACAATGCTCTTCACTTGGTGTTTGGCTACCCCATTTCATGCAGCTCATTGGGATTTTCTTTGAGATTGCTTGTCAGATACTGAGGAGGTCCATGTAAGGAACTAACACAAATATAGGCCTGGGGAGAATAGCTGCAGCCATAAGAGCTAGTATATTAGACAATAATTATAGCCAACCCTGTTCCTTTTTAACTTTGGGCCACTCTTCCAGACCTTAGCAGGATTCAGAGGTCTACCTGCTCTTGGCAGGGGATTTGTTGGGCACTAATTTATCTAACAGAGAACAGCTACGCCCTCCTAAATGTTAGTATGCTTTAAATAAAATTCTTTAAAAAAAATGTCTAGCCATTTTGGCTTGCAAACCAAGTCATCTGAAAAAAATACTAGTCAATGACTTATTTTCTCCAACTATTTATTTAGCATATGTGTTTTTGGCATATTGTTTCAGCCATCTTAAGGCAATGTCATCACCATGTGAAGAGTGACAAGGCCATGAGAGCATTGTAAATGGACACAAGTCAATAATGTGGGACATTGGTTTGAACTTGTCCACAAGGGCATTTGTTGTCATTGCAAAGGCCTCATTGGTACAGGTTTGAGGCATGGCGGCCCTGTCCAGTTGGAAAATGGCTAAGAAGTACCCAAAAACAGCATAGCCAGTTAAACCCTGGTTGACTGACTGTAGGATCAGATGTGGTGATTGATTGATGCTTGTGCTGACCATTCTTGTGCCATTGAGTAAATAAGGAAAAGTCAAAAGGTTTTGGAAGGACAGACCATATTGGGCAACTTGAGGAGAGCCAAGCTATTAGTGGTTGGAACATGTCCCAGTGCACTGGCAGTTTAAGATTATCCCCAAGTCTGGCTAGTAGGTTTACTTCAGCACTGTCTGTATTTAAACTAAGTGTATAAATATGAAGTCAAGAATGCTTAGATAACTACTGATATTAAAAAGAAGGCTTTATAAACTATTTACTTGCTGAGCTTGGGATACTCAAGTCAAAACCAAAATACGGAGTTGGTCCAAACTACTTAAACCAATTTGGGAAAGGCCCCAAACTTCCCTTAATCTGTTTGTTGAAACCAGGTTGGATATAAATAGGAACCTTTGAGTATTTCTTTTTGTAGCAAACCTCTGATGTGAGATAACATGTGTGACTGCTCTCCAAAGAGGTAATATGACTTCTTGTGTAAGCCTGCTTTTCCATTTTATTAATAAACTCATTGATTGTGTTGGGCTACCTGGAATTTGGAGTATTGTCAATACTGCACCCCACATGTATCTAATACTTATTGGCTGTAAAACAACACAACTGAGGTAGTACTCTCTTCCTGAGTCTTTGGGCAGGGGAGCCGAAGTAGTAGCTCTGGGACATGCTGCTTATGGGCTCTTGACTCTGCAACCTAACTGTGACTGTTGGAAGCCCAACAATAACCACCATTTCACTAAGATCGTTTTAGCAAAACATGTGGAAATACGCTTCTCTCACTGCTCGAATGCCCCAGGGCCAGGTCAGACTGGAGCAGTTAGGGCAGGCACTTATCTACCTCAGTGCTCTTGGACCTGGGGACCAGATGAGTGGCACCAGGTTGGCCCACCCGCTAGGCTCTGCTCCACCACCTAGTGCACAGGCCCCGTTGTCAGGCACACGGGATTCTCCAGGGTCAGAAATTTTGGCGCTGATTGAGGTACAATTGCTCTCCTGCTGCCAAATTTCCCCGCCTGCCCAACCCCCCTGGGTGGAGGCCAAGGCTCCGTGGGCCGGATCTGCCCCATGGGCCAGCGGCTGACCAGCCCGGCTGCGGCTCTAGCGGGAGGCAGGTGGGTTCTGGTGGCAAGTCTGGGGCCAGGTGGTCTCCCCGGTCCTCATGGCAATGAGATCACGCCATGACATCACAATGCTATTCTGGAAGGAGGCCACGGACCGCTCGCCCTCCGGTTGCTATGGAGACAGACGCCCGCCA
>NW_005842098.1:123720-124394 GCF_000455745.1 Alligator sinensis | reverse complement strand
GGCCCTGCCTCTCCCCACCCCCTTCTTCCTCATGGAGGGACCCCCGAGGCCCCCCCCCTCCCCCTTCTTGCGGGGAGCGCGGGTCTCCTGGCTCTGCATCATAATCGCATCGTAACGCCATGGCGTGATGTCACTTCAGCTGCCCTTCCTTCTCGTTTCTGTTTTGTTTTGAAGTTTAAGCGTCAAGCTGGGGAACAGGAGGAGGAGGAGGCCGACCTGTGGGTTGGATACTGCGCCTTCCACCTCGGGGACTACAAGAGAGCGCTGGAGGTGAGGGGGGACGGGGAGCGGGATGTTGCAGGCAGTCATTTGTTTGTCAACTGTTTGTCTGGCAGCCGCAGCCACACTGGCCATGCGCTTGGATCGGAAAGCAGGAGAGTCTGCGCTTAAATGCTGAAGCCGGCTGGTCCAGGGGGGGGGGTCTTTGCTCAAAAGCCTTGAGGGGCCTTTTTAGTTTGCTCCTGTGTGCTCCAGTCACCTTTCCAGTGTTTGGGGTTTGCACCTTCCAAAATGGTGGAAGTTACCGAGTCCTCACTTTCATCAGTTGGCCAGTGCTTAGTATACAGCAGGGGGTGCTCAATCTCCAGCCCACTGGCCAAATGCAGCCTGGGGACCATTGCATCTGGCCCATGGGCTCCCCAAGGGCTGGGAAATTTGGTGGCTGGGGAGCAGTG
>NW_005842098.1:112465-123689 GCF_000455745.1 Alligator sinensis | reverse complement strand
CAGATGCCCCTTTCCCCCTTCCACACAGCCAGATGGGGCTGCACTTGCCCTGGGTGCTGGATCAGGGCCACTGGTCACATCTGGCCTGTGCATGGACCAGGCATTGCTCATTCAGTCTGCCTAGGAAAAAGGTTGAGCGCTACTGTTATACAGGCTTAATCTCTTTTTTTACAAGTGAGTCTTGCTAGTTCTTGAACTATCTGTGTTGTTCTGTAAATTCTCAGGAATTGGATAATTTACAGATAAGTAAAACATCCCTCTTCCCACCTCCTCCCACCATGATTTTTTTTGAAAATACATTGGTTATTTGAATGATCCATAGGTTTTCCAGGTACTTGTATCATATGGTACTTATTGCATGTTTGTCAGACGGCAACCTGTGTCTTCCACCATGGTTCTGCCTTTTTCTCTCCATTGTCATCCCCCTGTTCTCTGCACCTCTTCTCCTTGGAAGTAGAATTTGCTGCCAATTCTGGGATCATTGAAACTGGAAAACACTCTGCTATCAGGCGTGTCAATATGTCTGTTATTTTTGACATCTGATGAAACGTTAGTCTACTTTTTCTTGTCTACCTGGCCTTCTGTCATTCTGAGATGAGTTTTCACAGCCTTTTAACTTGTCTGCATAGCTTCCTACTTTCACATCTCCATTAATACTGGGGAAAAGTAATAAAGCAGTGAATTTCTAAAAATAGACATCATGGGGGTAGTGGGGAAGACTTCATCTTATGCTTTAAAAGAAGTACATTATGTATCTATGACAATTTCTTCCCCTATACAAGTAGTTGTTTAACTGCAGTGAATCTTGTTCATGTATACAATGTTAAAAGGGTTTCCAAATTTGTGTCTCAGGTAGAATTTCCGTTCCCGAGCACCTCTGAGTATGTGTTCAAGACTTTTGAAGGTATTTAGCCTTCCCCATGTCCCAGAACATTGATCAGGGCACATCCTTCCTACGTGATCAGTTGCTTTCAGTTACAAAGTGACCTTTATCATCTTAAATGTTAGAGTTGGATTTAAAGGACTTGAGACTACTGAAAACCTTTTTAGCTGTATGCAGCAAGTAACTGTTTTTGGAGAGGGAGAGACATGGTAAAATAAACTGAAGGTTCTCTCTTGTATTAAAAAATCCAAAGTGCTTTCTATTTTGAAGTGCAATCTGTGTTCAGTACCTTGTAAAACTTTTGTTTCTAGAAGGAAAGCTGAGAGAGATCTTTAAATTTGGGATGCGAAATTACAAAAGGACTTAGGGAAATTGAATTACCTGATTTTTTTTTTTTCTCTGTCTACATTGTGTTTCACCACTAGGTGAAGCTATTGGTCCAGTTTTTTAAGAAGTGCAAACATTTGAATTAATCCCTTCCTCCACCTTTTTTTTTCTTCTCTAAAAGCAGCATCAGGAACTGAGTTCTAGTTTTAATGGTGGATGGAGTAGGATACAGGCTTTTCAGTTTTCTTCATGATTGAATTTAGCTCAGAACGGCTGTTACCCTTTGAGCATCCATATACCTTCTGTTGCCTGGGCTGTATGGTCTATGAATGAAAGATTCCTATCATCAGAGATATCAGAACAGCACTTTTCACTAGCATAATACTTAATGCCTAATATACTCTAAAATAAATTTAACAAGTAATCTTGTAAAAGTGCAGAGCAAAATATACTTTTATTCTGTGGAAATTAGTGAGAAAATAAAGCAGCATATATGGCAACATTCAAGTATGTGGAATGAGCATAGATGTAAAAGGAAATCAGGAGTCAGATACTGCAAATTCAGTGGCTTTCTGTAATTATGGTTGATACATAAAGATCTTTAAAGGAGAAGCCTATCATTAGGCATTAGCTTCTGACACTTAGCTTTTTTCTATTTCTTTTTAGTATTATGGAGTTTTTGGAGTTGACCAATACTCTCTCTTATGCCTGTATTTTAGTTTGTTAAATTATGCTATACAGATGTTATAAAAGGTGCTTATCAGAAACCATAATAACTATGCAATTATTAGATTCTCTTATCTAGTGGGGTTTTCTGATGTCCAGAACAGCACATAGGATACTGTGTAATATGGAGTAGGAACTGATAATCAGGTATTTTAGGGGCTCAGTAAATGTTAGGGAAGTAGTTGTGTTATTGCCCCTCTAGTCCTTGCTATGGGGGATATCCAGGCCCTTAAATATTCCTGCAGGCCCTTATTGTCACTTTTAGTAGTATGTTGTGTAGAGGGGGTAGGAGGAAGCAGTAGCACATACTCTATCAGACTCTAAATGGAATCAAATGTTGTTCCTACTACTCGGTTATCTTTTTACCTTGGAAGGAGTTAGTTGATTTATATCATGTGGTTGTATTTTTGTCCGGTATCAAAAAGATAAAATTGTGGTGCCTGTATGGCACTTTTCCTGCTGTCAAATGTTTGTCGTATCACAGACACCATTTTTTAAACACCTTCTCTGTTTCAGGAGTATGAGGCTCTTACCAAGCAACCAGGTTGCAACCCTGATGTCTGGGTGAACCTAGCCTGCACTTACTTCTTCCTGGGGATGTATACACAGGCTGAACAGTCAGCCTTGAAAGGTGAGGTACATTCCTGTTTTGACCGTGGTGGGAGTTTTTTAGTGACTTACAACCTTACATTGATTCTTACCTTCCACAATCATCAAACATTTTCTGTAAGTCTATAAAAAGCATGCTTGTGTTGAAGGATCTGTTTACATTAGAAAACAAGGCTATAATATCTCTTGCTCTGTAAAAGTCTTCAGCAGGTAGAACAGCTGAAACTGAAATGGTCTATTGGAAATTTAATGTCTCAATCTGAAATCTATCTTATTGCAGCAGGGTGTTACTGTTCTTCTGAGGGTTGTTATAACTTTCAGCTTGTTCAACTGAAGCTACCTAGTGCACCCCATCAAATAGAATATTATCAGTCTATAATATGGTGCTGTATTCTCTCTGGCAGTTGTCAAGCAGCTTATGCAGATGTTCTGATGATTTTACTAGGTGTTCTGTTGCCATATAATTAAGTGGTGACCCAATACTGTTTGGATATTAGGTGTGATTCTACAAGATGCTAAATTTGCTTTCTATTATCTTCTTTTGGAGTTGCAAAGCACCTTGTACCCAGCACCTTGTAGGACAGATATGGTTGTTACAGAGAGATCCCATGGAACTTGTTTAAAAGAGGAGAGATGAGGACCAGATTCCAAGGAGAATAATTACTGATTCACCCTTCCTAAATATTTTCCTCTTACTTCATTTTGAGAAGTTACCCATTTGTTTCTGTTTGTCCTAGTGTCTTATGCTGCTTCCCACCATCATGGCATCTAAGTGCCTGTTGTATAAAATTGTTAGTTCTAGTGAAGTCTCTAGTGGATTCTTCTCCTTTTTCTGGGTACACTGTTTGAAGTTTGGTAATTTTGTTTTGTTTCTGTTTTCATTGAGGAAGGGCTTGAGTGGAGAGGGAGGAATTGTTTCTGTAGATGAGGGTACCAGTATCATGAATGTGAGGGGGAAAGTAGTTTCAAAGGCTGTGTGTTTTGTTTTGTTTTGTGTTTTTTTTTTGGGGGGGGGGGGGTTCCCCCACATTTTCCTAAAAACAATCGTGTTTTTTTTTTTTTTTTTTTTTTTTTTTTTTTGGGGGGGGGGGGGGTTCCTCCAGCATTTCCTAAAAACAATCAGACTCTGAATTCACTTAATGTCTTTTGAAAGGTCACTTCATGACTAGATCTCACTGTCTGAGAATTGATTTTTTTTCCCCTGGCTCTTGCATGTTTCATTTTAGACTTTACAATCTACATTGTTTCAGAGGAGAGTGATTGTTTTGGCTAGTCATGAATTTAAAAGTCTATCTTTAATGTATCCAGTGTGTAATTCATTAATTGCTTCAAAGATTAGAACCCACTGCAAAGGAAGACAAAAATCTGTACAATCCATACCAATCTGAGCATGGGGTATAATTCCTTCCTGACCCCAAATATTGCAATCAATCTGACCTTGAGTGGAGGGGCAAGATCATCTAGCCAAGGACCTCTGGTTTTTGGTCCCCACAGGAGCACTGGCAGGAGGAAAGCTAGGGGTATCCTCAGTATTTTGTAGGCAGCCGAGCCTGTGGCATCTCATGATCTCTTCCCACATTCTCATTTGTATATAAAAGAGAAGGGGGGTAAAATGGATCCTTGTGGCCACATCTACATGAGTGGCGGACTGCGCAGTTGTTACTGCGCAGTCATTTAGTACTTACATAAGCAGGTACTAAATGACTACACAGTACTGTCGTTGCATGTTTTTTTTCCAATGCTACCATGCAGTAACAATGAGTTGATGGATTTGTACCACTAATGTTGGGCTGTCTGTTCCTGCTGTGTTCAGGCTTTGTCTGTGTACTCTTACACAGGGTTGCATTCAATTGTTTTACAGTTTAAGCACTTTATGTTCCCAGAAGTGGCTCTAGTAGTATGTCAGTTATGGGTGAATAGTTACTTTCTAGTTATCGTTTTTAAAGATTTTTCTAATGCTTTTGGATGTCTGTGCTATTGATACATAAATGCCATTGTTTTGATACATTGAACAAAACAATTAAAATATAACTGGAAATAAAATAAAGTTTCTGTGTGGCATACATAATGGGTTGTAGCCAGGAATTATTATATAAAATCTATGAAAAATATATAGGATATACAGGAATTAGAAAATAATGGTTAATATCCATGAAATAGTTACTGCAATTCATACAAAATTCTTTGTAAGCATTTTGCATCTGGAGGAAGATCCTATGCTTAATATGTGGTAAGTTTGGAGTGATATATCAGCTTCTGCCTGCCAGTTTCTTTAATTATAACTTTATGATGCAAAGAGTATCAAGATGAAGAAAGCTTACATCCCTAGAGTTGCATAAACCATCATTATTGCAAGATGTACTCTAGAAGAAAGAGGGGAAAGATCATTAAATGTGAAATACTATTTCCTCAGGGGACACTGCCAGATCTCCATCAGAGCTCTCTGTTTCTTTTTCCCCTTGCCAACCTTTCAGTCTGTGAGGACAAGATTGGGACTACCTCATTGTTGTTCTGTAGTCAGCCAGAACTGGTATCAAATGGTTCAAGATATTCTTTGCTTCTTTGCCTTAATATGGGGTCTGAATATGCCTTTTCCACAGCACATCTTGGCAAACCCAGCCCTGAGTCAAGAGATTGAGATTTTGCTTGCAACATGATCATAACAAATGATAATCAGTAGGCAATTGAATGGCTTTACACAGGGTTTTCAGTCCTTGTTGGTTCAGGAAGCAAAGGCCAAGGCCAAGGACCAGAAACTGAATCTGATTCACCTGCATAGAAATGCCATTCCCTAATCCCCAAGGCCTTTAGGCCTAGCCCTTGGGGCACTCTTAGCATCTGTTGGCTCATCGTGCATTAAAGACAGATTGACAGTCAAAATTGTTCCTTTAAACCACATTGTACAAAGTAGCAGATGGTATTTGGCACAAACCTTGGAAAGCAGTTAAATAGGTTAGGAAAAACGATCTTTTCATGACCCATTTAACTACAAAGTGCCACAGTTAAGATTTATGCATAAGCAAAATTGTGCTGTTAAACCAGTCAAGAAAAGAGTGTTTATTTTTGGCAGGAAATACTTCATAACTGTTCTGCTTTTGCACAAAATTGTGTGTCAGCATAAACTGTGGTTTAACTGAACAGAGACACTTCTTATATAATAGGCTGTATTGGAAGATGCCATATTTCACAAAAACAGAACCAGAGTTGCATGCTAATAAGACTAATGCCATTTCCCTGGCCTGTTTCACTTTTGCAAGCAGTGGTATCTATTGGTGGATAGTTGCACCAGTGGTGAAAGTATGTAGTTATAAAGAGTACCAGCCAATTGCCCGTCATGAATGATGGAGTGTTTCAGGGAGAGCTTACATGCCCCCCCCCCCCCCCCCCCCTCTGGGGCGGCCCCGTAACACCCCCCCTTTGGGGCTGGCCATGTAAACCAGGGGCGGGCAATTATTTTGGATGGAGGGCCACTTACAGAGTTTTGGCAAGCTGTCGAGAGCTGCATGAGGAGCTCTGCCCCTTGGCAGGTGCCCCACCCCCTGGTCGCCATCTTGTGACTGGAAGTCCTGCCCCCTAACCTCTGACCTTTGCTCCCAGAAGTACTCCTTTCAGCAAGGGGTTTTGCCATCTTGGAACCAGAAAAATATCAAATTCTATTCTAAAAAGGAAACATCTACAGTATTCATTAATTTGATTTAAAAAAAATATTTTTGTCCTGATTTACATGTATTTCTGTAGTGTACATAGAGATGATTGCACAACAGCTTAAAATGAAGTCTTACTCTTGTATGTTGTGGGGTGCTATAGGTGTGTGTGTGTGTGTGTGTGTGCATATGTGGGGTGTGGGTAGGTATGGGGTTTGTGACGGTCTGTGTGTATGGCAGTGCAAGGCAAGTGTGGGTGTGTGTGTTATGGTGGGATGTGCGTGTGGGACTCATCCTATGAACACATGCACACCCCCACACACTCTGCTCCTGCCTGTGTGTGTGCATGTGTGTGCTCGCTCACTCACTCACTCACTCACTGTCTGACCCTGGCTGCACATCCCCACCCACCCAGCCTGCGGTTGCTCGCCAAAACCCACACCTACCCACATACTCTTCCCTTGGCTGCACACCCACAACCACTCACCCATTCTGACCCTGGCTGCAAACCCCAACCCACCCAGCCCCTGGCGCGCATACACTCTGTGTGTGTGTGTGTGTGTGTGTGTGTGTGTCTCTCTCTCTCTCTCCTCCCCCCCCTTCCCCGCAAACCACACACGCCCTACCAGGTTGGCTCTGGGGATCCAGCAGGGAGTACAATGGCTGGGCTGCTCAATCCTGCTGAGGTTCCTGCTAGGTCCTAGTACCCCTGTCTCCTGTCAGCTTTGACAGGAACCAGGGGCAAATCAATATATTATTAAAGCCTAAGGGCTCCCTCCGGCTCTCTGCCTGAGGGGTTGGGGCCCATGTAGCCAATTGCCGCCAGTCTTCTCCAGGGCACATGTGCAGTTGGCCCCCAGCATTACAGATGGACAGACGAAAGTACTAAGCCTTTTATTACATTAGAATGGAAGTGTTGATTTTCCTCCCCATTCCCCACATGTATTTCAAGTGACTTGTGTATTTTTTTGGGCAAAACTATCGGGTCTTAATTCTGATTGTATATCTTCAGAACAGCAGCCCCGTCTTTTTGTCTCTACTGAGGCCTTGGTTAACTGGTTCTGTAATCCAGACATTTTTTACATTGGAGTAGGTATTCTTCACAAAAGTGTTTTTAAGTTGTCTTAAAAAAAATTATTCTGTAAAATACATGTGTGTGCACACAAAATGCCAATCATACATATTCATAATTTTAGAACTTCTAAGCCTATTTGCTTGTCTTGTTTTGTATCTGCCAGTGGGTGCGTATACGTGTTCATTAATGCGCAGTGGTTACTGCTAGGGCTGTGTGAGGCTTCGGACAGAGCTTTGGATCCGGAGAAGCTTTGGACGCTTCGGGGTCCAAAGCAGCATGTCCGGGTTGAAGCGTGTCTCTAGTGGGTTATGGAATAGAGAAAATCCCACACAATTTACTGATTCGTTTTGATGCACTGGCTGGGGGAGTAGTTAGCTGATTGCACGATTTCACAATGATTACACACTTAATTTATACAACACAATTTTATTTTAAAACTCTTTGCTACGTATATAACACTGCTTAGCTTTAAGAAACACCACAAACATTAAAAACACAATAGTTACATATATCAGAAACAATGCTCCGAATGCACTTCCTTCCCAAACAATGCTATAAGAATTAGTGCTACAAAAACAACTACAATTACAACTAAAAGTTAAATTTGAATCAATACTGTTATTTTTCATAATATACTTACAATCCTAGAATTCCGAGAAGCCAAATACCAAAATATGGTTTCATTCCTCAGTAGTACGATTTAATGAGTTGGCCTCAGTAGTACGGTTCAATAGGCTGGCCTCAGCAATACGATTCAATGAGCTGGGCTCACCAGTGATAGGACTACGTCCCCTTCCTTCAGTCCCTTTCGGGCGCTCCGCGGCTTCAGCGTGAACTAAGAGATTCGTGTTCACAGAGAGGCTTGATTAGGCGATCAATCTAATCTGACCTTATACTTGCGATTCTTCCTTCGTTGTTCTGCAAGTGAAGTCACCTCCAAATTGGGACAGTAAGTTACAGGTTTTTATTGAGTGAGCTGCCGTCATTGGGCTCCTCCTACTCAATTCATCATAACTCCCAAATTTGGGCTCGGATCTTACTCAACAGAAATTACCTTTGTTGAGCATTTTTAAATTATTCTTGGGGAGACTTCCATATCACTGTAAATACTCTTTTCTTAGCAATTTGGTTAAAAGGCCTTAGGCTTTGATGTCTCGGAATTTAGGATATTTACTTTCTTTGTAAAAAACTTCAAAAGGTACAGTTTAGATTAAGGTTTTAGGCGAAGTCAGGACATTTCGCACGTAGCTCCAAAACAATGAGCTAGATAAGGAGATAAATCCTATCTTCTTCCTGAAACTGGCTAATGGGCAACCTTTACAAACATTCAAACTATTTCATTCAATATGACAAAGCGCTGGCCACATTAGGCTTCTCAAAGCAGTTTGGAGCTTCTGAAGCTCTTCAGAGCCGCCTTGGAGATCCGGCCATAGGGTATAATGGGGAAACAATAAAATATCTATCACCTTGGGTTTTTTTGTCTGATTTGGATGAAATTTTCAGCGGTGGTAGACTCTGTGGAGAGCATGAAGCCTGCCAAGTTTCACGAAGATCTGTGCAGGGGTTTGGGGGGAAGTGCATCCCACATTTTTTAAACCAAAACTCATGTCATGTCTAGGTGTTACAACATATGGGGGTGAAAACTGCAGGGGTGGTAGCTCTTGATGAGGCCACAAAGCCTGCCAAGTTTCAAGAAGATTGGTGCAGGGGTCTGGGGGGAACTGCCCCTCAAGCTGTGTGCAAGCAGAACTCGTGCCAGGGGTGACAGCGTGTGTGTTAAGGCGCAGCGGGGTGACAGCTGCAGGGATGGTAGCCCCTACTGCGGCCACAAGGCCTACCAGCTGTCAAGGATATGGGTGCAGGGGGGTTCTGGGGCCCTGCACCCCTATCTGCTGACAGGCAAAACTTGTGCCATGGGTACTTGTGCAACTGACTGTCTCTGTCTGGAGACGTGGGAGACACTACTGCAGGCCTGTCTCCTAAGCTACTGTGTTACCAATCAATCATGATTCACTCAGGGATCAGCTCAATACACAGGACCTAGCTAATGTAGCCAGTTAATTGCCATCAGTTAGCACCTACAAAACCAGGCTAAGGGGAGGAAAGGATCAATACAGACAATCAACTGCACCAAGACGGACACAGTCAGTCCCACAAGCACCCATGTCACGAGTTTTGCCTGTCAGCAGCTAGGGGTGCAGGGCCCCAGAACCCCCCTGCACCGATCTCCTTGACAGCTGGCAGGCGTCGTGGCCGCAGCAGGGACCACCATCCCTGCAGCTGTCACCCCGCTGTGCCTTAATACACACAGGGTCACCTATGTCATGAGTTTTTCTTGTCCACAGCTTGAGGTGCAATTCCCCCCAAGCCCTTACATGGATCTTCTTGAAACTTGTCAGACTTTGTGGCCTCAATAAGAGTTACCACCCCTGCAGTTTTGACCCGCCTGTGGTGTAACACATAGATGTGACAGGAGTTTTTCTTTCAAGAATTTGGGGTACAGTTCCCCCAAACCCCCTGCACCGATCTTCTTGAAACTTGGCGGGCTCCGTGGCCTCACCAGGGGCTCCCACTCCTACAGTTTTCACCACCCTGCAATGTAACACACAGCTGCAACATGGGTTTGGCTTTCAAGAATGTGGGGTACAGTTCCCCACAAACCCCTGCACTGATTTTCTTGAAACTTGGCAGGTTTCATGCTCTCAGCAGAGGCTACCATCCCTGCAAGTTTCATCCAAATTAGACAAAAAACAACAAAGTTATAGATAGTTCATTGATTTCCCCATTATACCCTATGGCCAGATCTCCAAGGCGGCTCTGAAGCTTTGGAGACGCTTCGGACAGATCAAGGTGGAAACCCAGTCCGGAGCTCTGGATCGGATCACTGCTATCCAAAGCGGCTGGACCTGAAGCCGGATCGGATCGCTGCCGACTCGCACAGGCCTAATTACTGTGTATTTAATTTAGTACTTGTATAATCAAATATTAAATAAGTGCTCAGTAACCAGAGTTACTGCACTGTAATGCTGGCAAATGCCTTTTAGTGAAGCTACTGTGCAGTAGCCTAATAATACTGTGCAGTAGCGTATTAGCACTGTCTGTGCTGTGACGCATTACTGTGCAGTTAGTGTCTCATGTAGCAAGTCTTAAAAAACGATAGCTAACAGTTTCCACTTGAGCCATTTTTAAGTTATCCTGATTGGTCATGCGCAAATAACTGAAAACCAATTAAAATTGTCTTTCACTCTTACCAAGCAAAGCATTTGGGTCAGATTTCATAGATTTCATAGACATCAGGGCTGGAAGGGACCTCGGAAGATCATCGAGTCCAGCCCCCCGCCCAAAGGGCAGGAAGTCAGCTGGGGTCATAGGATCCCAGCAAGATAAGCATCCAGTTTCATCTTGAAGGTGTTCAATGAAGGCGCTTGAACCACCTCCGGTGGCAGGCTGTTCCAGACCTTGGGGGCTCGGACAGTAAAGAAGTTCTTCCTTATGTCCAGCCTGAAATGATCTTGAAGTAGTTTGTGACCATTCGACCTCGTCATCCCTTGGGGCGCTCTGGTGAACAAACGTTCCCCCAGATGCTGGTGGTCACCCCTGATAAACTTGTAGGTGGCCATCAGATCACCCCTGAGCCTGCGCTTTTTCAGGCTAAAGAGCCCCAGGGCTCTCAGCCTGTCATCGTAGGGTCTGCTTCCCTGACCTCTGATCATGCGCGTGGCTCTTCTCTGGACTCTCTCAAGCTTCTCCACATCCTTTTTGAATTGTGGAGCCCAAAACTGGACACGGTCCTCCAGCGGTGGCCTCACTAAGGCCGAGTATAGGAGGAGAATGACGTCCCGGGATTTGCTTGAGAAGCATCTATGGAGGAAGCCAGTGTTTTGGTCGCTTTACTAGCCGCCGCATTGCATTGCAGGCTCATGTTCATCTTGTGGTCAATGATGACCCCCAAGTCTCTTT
>NW_005842098.1:83362-112152 GCF_000455745.1 Alligator sinensis | reverse complement strand
TTTTTGAAGTCAGGATATATGACATCAATCTCTTCTCCCTTGTCCAGGTGATAGGTCACCTGGTCGTAGAAGGAAATGAGATTGGTCAAGCAAGACCTACCTGCAACAAACCCGTGCTGGCTATCCCTTAAGATGTTGGCGTCGGCCAGTCCATTAAGGATGGCCTCTTTAATAAACTTTTCTAAGATCTTCCCTGGGATAGAAGTCAGGCTGATGGGCCTATAGTTAGCCAGATCCACTTTCCTCCCTTTCTTGAAGATAGGCACCACATTGGCCTTCTTCCAGTCTTCGGGCACTACACCAGAGCGCCAAGAGTTTTCAAAGATCCATGCTAGAGGCTGGGCTATGATGCTTGCCAGCTCCTTGAGTACCCTGGGGTGAAGATGGTCAGGGCCAGCTGACTTGAAGATATCCAGCTTCTCAAGATGTTCCTTCAGAAAGTCAGCATTAATGGAGGGCAGGGGATCACCCTCACCCGGACTTCCTGGCCCTGTAGCGGGCATGGGTGTCCCATGGGACTGATGAAAGACTGACACAAAGTACCTATTCAATAGGTTGGCTTTTTCCTGGGCGTCAGTTGTCAGTTGCCCCATCTGGTTCAGCAGGGGTCCAATGTTGCCCCTGCTTTTCCTCCGGCTCCCCACATATCTGAAAAAGGACTTCTTATTGTCATTGATGCTCAAAGCTAGCTGGAGTTCAGCTAGCTTTGAGCATCTTTTCAGATACTAGCCATGAGCGAACTTTAAACTAGGGGTGCACCGATTTATATATTTTTGGGACTGATACTGATAGCCAGTTTTTAAGAAGGCATATTGGCCAATACCGATCCAATTTCCTATACGCAGCCTGAAGAGCAGTGTCCAGTTGTCTGGACTAGTGGAAGGGGCATGGGGGGGACAGATTGAGGCCCCCACAGTGACGAGGGGAATGGGGCAGGTGCTGCCCAGCCAGGGCAGGGCACAGAACAGAGCCACGGGTCATCCAGGGGGCATGAGAAGGGGGGGCACACCCTGGGAGGGCATGGAGGGGTCATGTGCTCCCAGATTTGTGTGCAGGGCAGGATGGGCTGCCACTGCAGGCTGAGGCTGCACTGGCCTCTTCCCGGCAGGGGCTGGCCCAGGCTGCACTTGGGGCTGGTGGCAGCAGCACTGGGAGAGGGGTTATGGGGGGGGCTGCAGCCACCCCAAAATTTGCAGTAGCCCCCCCAACCCCTCCCAGTGCTGCCACTTGCCCTGCCCCAAGTGCATGCCCCAAGTGCTTCTCCTGCCAGGAGGAGCCTGGTGCAGCCCCGGCACCAGCCTGCAGCAGCAGCCTGTCCCACCCCATGCAGATCCAGGGGCATGCACCCCCCACCCCATGCCCTCCCAGGATGTGCGCAGGGGCGAGAGCCGCCCCTCCCCCCCCCTGGCCCCCCGATGCGCCACAGCTCCATCCCCTGCCATGCCCCACCCCAGCCCGGCTGGGCAGTGCCTGCCCCAGCCTCAGCCCCACTCCCTCCCTCACCGCAAGGGCCTTGATCTGTGACCCCATGCCCCTTCCCTCCCCACTTCCCTTCCACCACAACAGACTTACCAGCTGGATGCAACTCGCCAAGTTGTGCTCCTTGCCATCTACCTGCTGTGCTGCGGCGGTGTGCATCCATGGGGCATTTATCGGCCATATTATTGGCCATATCAGGCAAAAAAAAGCCAATTTCCAATAGAGTCAATGTTCTTTATGTCAGTGCCAATCTGATATCATACTGATGTATCAGTGCACTTCTACTTTAAACCCTTTGACTTTGTTGGAGAAAGCTCTCAACAATTGGGAAGAGAAAAGTAGTTCTTTGAGGGTGTCATTGTGAGTCCTTTTTTTTCCCCCTCATGTTCGTATGGCTTATGCATTGCAGAGCAGGTATTTTAAGTAAAGCAGGTTTATTTGTGCTGTGTGTGCAACTTGTACCTTCAGGCTTCTGTAAGAGGGCATAACGGATAGAGCAGTTGCACCCCTCAGTTTGCTGTACTCAGTATAGCAGTATGATGAAACCAAACGTCTGACTCATTACTTCTGCTTGGACTCAAATTTGTCCTGTTCTCTATAGTTTAATGAAGGCATCTACCTTCATACTTCTGTATACTTTTTAATTTTAATGGATATTCACAAAAAGGTTTTGTACCCTCTATACCCTCCCTCTGTTGTGGATTGAAAGCTTCTATTCATGCCATTGGCAATCCTTAAATATTTACCGTGTCCAGGACTGTTCAGTGTCCTAAACTTTTGATCATCTGCTAAGAAGCTATCACAAGGTGTTTTGCTGTGAGAAGAACAATCCCATTTTTCCCTTCTCCAAGAAAGAAGCTGCTCATGCTAAGGATTGTTCTCAAATTGTGACCAACCTTCCTTTTTTAAAGAAATTAACAGGCTGTTGGAGATAATGCAGCAGCAGAGATGGGGAACAGGGGTGTGTCCAGACAGTTCCAATGCAAAGATGAAGTGAGCATGGAGCTGACAACCCCTTGGGAAGAGATTGTTTTCTGGCATTGTGCTTGAGAAGGGCTGGAAGAAAAATGTCTGTCTTATTTGTTAGAGGAAAGTGAATGAGTGGTAAATGGGAAAACAAGAAAGAGAAAGAAGTGAGTTTGACAGTTTATCTCCGTTACTCAAAAATCTAGAAGTTAATGCGAGGAAATTCCATCTCTGGGAAGCAGACATTTTGGTGGTTTGAGTCCTGCTTCCATGTAGGCTTAGGATGTAGCAGAATTATAGCCTTATGTTACAGGCCCTTGTTCTGCTTACTCTGCAGCTTTGTGACCACACAGATTAAAAACAAAAAAAACCCAAACTGCATAATTCTCCCTCTTTGTAAAGATGCCAAATGGATTCCTTTTTATGATGCAGGAATGGCTATTTGGGTGGCTTTGACAGAGGTTGGGAGTGCTCATTAGTCAGGGTGACTGAAGAAAATCCAGGAAACAAGGGAAGGCTTTTGGAAATGTTTTTTCCAAAGGAGCTTATAGCTCTGTAGGACATGAACTTTCTGTGTTCAGTCCCACAGGTAGGGAAGGGTGGCCGCTGCAGTTGGGGGAAGTGGCAGTGGCGGTAGGGAGGTGGCAGGGGAAGAGTAATGGCAGCCAGGGGTGGAGGAAGTGGCAGTGGTTGCAGCAGTAGGCGGGAGCAAAGTGACAGCTGGACAGGAGCATGGGCCTGTGGTGGTGCCTTGGGGCTGCAGCTGGCTGGGGCCCAGGGTGGAGCAGCAGGAGAGAGGAAGCTTTCAAGGGCATGGAGTCCACCTTGCTCCATTCCATGGGGCTCCCTGGGGCTTACATGCAGTTCCTGGGTCACCCCAGCCTTGCAATGGAGCTGGTGGCCTGGCCCTGCTCACTGCCATGCGCGGATCATGAGGAATGGTGGTGTACATCTGGGGGCAAGAGGAGGGACTTCCAATGGCAAAGGTCAAGGGTTAGGGACAGGACTTCCTGTCCCAAGATGGTGACCAGGGATGCATCTACACATGCATTTATTCTGGCCTAGATTTACCATGTTGTAGACTAAGCCAGAATAAGGGGTTTTGGGTAGGTTTTTACACATGCAGTGATTAGGGAGAAAATTTGCTCCCAGGTCCCTGCAGTGCATCCTTGTCTCCACCAGGGGGATCTCCTCCAGGCTTCAGCTGCAGCTGCCAGCACCTGGCAGCCCTCTTTAAAAGCCAGACCTGCTCTCTGGCCAGCCTCTTTCTTACCCAGAAGCAGTGTGCTGCAGCTTTCTCCTTGGCTACTCTGCCTCCCCATGCTATGGCTACTTGAGCCCTTGGCCCTAGCAGCAACCACCAGTACTCTGTGATTCTGCTGGCTGCCACAATCACCCTGCTGGGCCATCATGCTGACCACTGCCTGCCCCATGGCTTCTGTATGATCTGGGCCACCTTCTGGAACCTACTCAAGCAGCTCCAGCCCCACCTGGAGCAGCAGGACACCGGCATGCACCTGGTCCTCCCCGCAGACACCTGGCTGGCCCTCGTTCTGCTGAAGCTGACCACACCCACAGTCTCCAGCATGTCAAATACCTGGTCAGCATGGGCAAGGCCACTGCCAGGAAGGCTGTCCTGGAGGTGTGCGGTGCCCTTCTGGATATGCTGGGGCACACAGTGCTCCGTATCCTCAACCCCCTGACGGTAGTGGCAGGGTTCCATGCACTGGGATTCCCCCAGTGCATCAGGACCCTGGACAGGACCCACCTCCCCATCAACTGCCCTCCCCACTCAGACCATCCCTATTACAGCTGCAGGGGATTTCATTCCATGGTCCTGCAAGTCATTGTGGACCACCATGGCACATTCACTCATGCGAGTGCTGGCTAGGTGGGCAGCGCGCAATGTGTTTTGGCACTCTGGCCTGGTCGGACTGGTGGAGAGTGCGTGCTTTGCGCTGGGGGTGCTGGGTCTCCAGCTGGGCACCATCGCTGTCCTGCCCTAGCTCATCAGGAACCTGGCCTAGCCACTCCTCCCTGGCTGATGTGGCCATATACTGGCCACTGGACCCTCACCAGGCCCACTTTAACTACCACCTAGGCTGGACCCACACCCTGGTCAAATGCACCTTTGACTGCCTCAGGGGCTGCTGGCACTCCCTCACCACACACATTGAGGTCACCAAGGAGAACTTCTGCCAGGTCATGTACTGTATAACATCTGCAAGGCCTGGGAGGGAGCTGTTTCACAAGTCCTGGGTGGAGTAGGTGCGGTGCACGGAGGCCATCTGGCAGCAGGAGCATCACCTGTGGCGGCAGCAACAGCAGTGAGCCCGCTCCACCCCAGCTGACGTGCCAAAAGAGTCATGCACCTGCCAGTGGGGGCCACGGCACCAGGTGTGGGAGGCTTTAGTTGACCACTTCCTCCAATACTCCCTGCTCTAGGCTGCCTGCCTGGCTGCCCACAGACTCTATCCACTATCCATCCCCAGCACCACTGTCATGTCAGACATAGGTCTGAAGAAGCCTTTATTCCCCTCACATCACACAGACCACACCCTTCTTCTTTCCCCCTCAATATACACCCTCCTCCCCACTCAACACATAGAGCCTTCCCCCTGTCACCCCCAACAGAGACTCTCCACCACTCATCTCTGCACCAGCAATAAAACACCTTCTTCCCTGTGAAGAAGTAATTTTTATGGCATCCTGGATTGGGAGGGGCATGGGGTGGGAGGGCCTAGGGGGCAGAGCCCAGGGGCAGGCGGCCGGAACCCTGGTCTCTGGCTATTCCCCCACGAGTTCTCTGGTGTGGGCGGCTCCCCTTCTGCCAGGTGCTGTCCATGGCCAGGAGGGTCGGTGTGTATTCCTGTCCCCACTGCTGGATGCTTCAGCTCTACGCCCATGTGGAGCTGAGGCAAGCAGCAGGCCTGGATGGCAGTGGACCTGAGGCAGGGGCTGGGCCAGGGGCTCCTGCCAGCTGTACATGCCTCAGGACCCCCTCCCAGGCCCAGGCAGGGTCCTGCTGCAGGGTGGCATGCAGCTGCCAGGGGGCCTGTGGGGCTAGGGACAAGGGCTGGGCAACAGTGGGCAGGAATGAGACCGCTAGGCTCACGATGGTGTCCTGACAGTTTTCGTCCATGGCCTGCACTGCGCAGCACTGCCCAGGATGGTGTTTTGCTCCCACAGGGCCTGAATCCACTTGTGCTTCAGGACCAAGAGCTCAGCCCAAAACTCCAGGTCATCCTGGTCCTACGCCGCCTCCTTCTCTTCAGCGACCATCACCAGCCACTGGAGGAGGAGGATCTGGTCCATGGTGCACCTCTGGCAGAGCTGACACATCTGCAGGGCCCCAGTGGTGGGCACCAGGGATCCTGACTGGCATCCCTGCTGGCAACTCTGGCCTCTCCCACACATCCAGATGCTGGACCTGCAGAGCCATGAGACAGAAGCCTTTGTGAGAGTTTGCAACATTTCAGAGATAAGATGCTGTATACTAGGGGCCATGCACTGCCTGGCCTCAGATTGGGGGTTGGCTGTGCATGGGTTCCTGGGAATCATGGTAAGTCAGGCTGGGCAGGCCTGACCCAGGCAGCTGCTGGCTGAGTCCCCTGTCCCCGTGCCCCCTTGGGACTGGCAGCCCGCTAGGTGCTGGCCATAGGCAACCTGCCTCCCCTGCCCCATCCCCAGAATGGGATAGGCAGCACCTGATGCTGTGGCTCCAGACCCCGCTCCCCCATCTCTCCCCCTGCAGGCCCAACCACTCTGCTGCACTGCTGCCTAGCCCACAGCCCCTGGGCCAGGGGGGATGCAGGGCTTCTGGACAACTGGGATGAGGAGCTGGCCATGTCCCTGCTCTCTCCACAGGGTCTCTCCTGGGAGACGCCCCAGGTCCAGCCCTGTGCCATGCTGCTGCTGCACCCAAAGCATGCCCCTGCTGTATTTACCCCAGGCGGTGCGCAATGAGGTGTTTGCACAAACTGAGGGGTGCCCAACCTACTACACTCTGCTGCTGATGACGATGATGATCTTCCTAGTGCCCTGAGTGCACCTGCACTCTTGGTTTGGGATGAGCTACAACGGTGCAAGGGGCAAGTCTGGGTTGCCCTGCAACCTCCGCTGCTGCCTGGAGGGGCTACCTGTGGCAGTGCTTTACATCCCTGCCCCTTATACCTGAGGATATCGTTGCTGGCATCAATGCATTCTTCGGGTTTTGAGAGGCTCATGTCTGCCCAGCTGCGGGAGCATGGGTTGCTCAGTAAATTTTTGCACTGTCCTGCTTCTCTGTGTGCTGTGGGGGAGAACCCAGAGCCAGGGGAGGGTGGGTGGGCCAGGGCAGGGAGGGTCTCCCCCACCCCAGTACGGGGCTTACCATGTGTTTGGGGCTGGCATGGCTGGTGGTGCAGTGCAGTCTTCCCAGCTGGCGACCGCATGCAGCTGTGGCCAGTGTCCTCAATCCACCAGGCACAGTGTGGAGGTGCCCAGCTGCCCCTCCTCCCAGGGAGGAGTTGGCATTGCTGGCAGCTGGTGGTGTCATAGCTGGCTGTTCCTCATGGCTAGCCCTGAGGCTACACTGCTGGCAAAGTAGGTTCTGGCCAGGGGTCCCTGAGCTGCTGGTGGAGGCTGCAGCCAAGGAGCTGGGCGGGACAGGGTGCTGCATGCCCAAGGGTCCCTCTTCCAGTGATGCGTCACCAGAGGGGCCAGGCCAGGGCGGGGGCTTCGGCAGGCCACCCGTGCTTGTATACACCACATAGTTGTGGCCTGGGTTCCAGGGTGCTGCTGGTCAGCTGCTACATAAAGGGTATGGTGTTGCGGGCACAGCCAGACCGACAATTGTGGCCTGTCACGGTGCCCCACTGTGCCTGCAAGGCCTTGACCTTTACTTGGCACTGTTGCATTGACTGGTTGTGCCCTAGCTCCCTCATCCGGCCTGGCAAAGCCTCATAAATGTGGACATTGGAGTGCCCGCGCTGCTCAAACTGGTGCAGCACCTCAGGCTCATCCCACAGTGCCATGAGGTTGCCAGTCTCCTCCTGACTCCAGCTGGGGCCCTGGGTGGAGGGCACGGGCATGTGCATGTGTGTGGTCCCGGGCATGGATGGGGAGGATGATGCCATGTTGGGTCCCATGCCAGCTCTCTGGGCAGCCACCGTGCAGCTGTCCCAGTGCTGCTGGCCCCGGGCAGCTGCCAACAGTGCCCAGCATAGGGGCACGGCACAGTACTGGAAGCCGCACAGCAGAAGCTATGCCCCGCAGCACCTGCAGGTGCAGGGCAGGCTGCAAGCAGGTGGTGCTGGCCCTACTGCCCAGAGGCTGCCTGGAGGCAGCCCTGGGGGCTGACAGGACTGCAGGGGCTGCAGCATCCTGCAACACCCTTCAGCACCCAGCTGGCCCCAACGGCACTGCCCTGGGAGCCGCACAACAGTACAGTGCTAGGGAGCGGTGCTGGCAAGCAGGCACAGTGGGGCTGTGGCCTGTCCAGGGGGACACAGGCTGCAGTGCCCTCAGGCTGCCTGTGGTGTACATCCCAGGCCACAAAATGTCTGCAGGCTTTTATAGCCTGCAGACAGGGGCTGCCATAGAGGCAGCCCAGCCCTGGAGCAGGAGAGGCTCCTAGCCTGCAGCCCTAGGGCTGGCCATCAAATTTGTTTCTGGGTCGTGTCTACATGTGCATTACTGCCTAGTAACTAACCACGCTTAAATGTGCTACCTGCATATGCCACCTGCAAATAGCAAATTTAAGCACGATTAAGGGTTTTCACTGTGCAGTAAGGGCAGTAATGCATCTCGTGTAGACGCACCCCCTGAATATAAGATTCTTTCCAGGACTCTCCATTTTTCCTCCCAGCTGATGCTATATGCCTTTTTTGCATATAAGAGAAGAAAGATCATGCATTAGAAGGCATAAATCAAGTGAATGGTAGCAAAATGGTAATGGTGTGATATGATGGATCTTGGCAAGAATACTGGAATTTTAAGGCATATAATTTTCCAGGGGTTTGTCACAAAAGTTATGTTACATGTGGGACATGTTGCAAAGGTCCTTGATTATGGGTTAGTCACCTGTTTTGCACATGTGTATAAGAGACTGTGCCCTGCATGCTTTGCAGTGTCACTTCTACAAACTATCAAATATACAAAATGTTTTAGCAAAAAATAAAAAGGAGTTAAGGAGCATGAGGCAAAGGCATGGAGAAAATACATTCAGCAAGGATTTTGAGAGATGGAGAGTAAATTAAGATAAAAAATACAGAAACATTCTCAAATATTGGTAAAATTGTGTGAAGTTCCCAGAGGAAATGAAGCTAATAGAAAAGTGAGGTGAGTAGGTCAGTGAGGTGCACTTGGGTTAGTTAGTGTGTGTGTGTGTGTGTTAGGAGAGTCTAAAAACAGTGCGAGAAATCTTGAATTGTCCCCCACATTGGTACTTACTGCTGGATTTTTCCATTTAGCACCTAAAAGTCCACTTCAGAACCGTCTCCTCTTTCACCTGGCACATAAGGTATGTTTGTCTCTTCTTTGCTCACATTTCCTTTTGGTTTTTGAATTTCATTCTGGTGTTGGTTGCTAGATCAATAGCCTGGCAGGACAAGTATGTGTAGCACTAGCAGAACAGACCTTCCAAAACCCAACCCTACTGCATTATTCTGACTAAAAGAACTATCTCTTAGGTGCAAGAGAGACTCAAAATAGGCCCTTGTCCAGTAGGATTCAGAGTGAGACCTATCAGTTCACTCCATGCAGACCAATTAGCAATGGTCTGATAGTATTTTTGACCATTGAATTCCATAACTTAGTTTGAACCAGGAATATGGAAGGATAGTTTGTGCATTTCCATTCTTCTAAGAATATTGGGCTGTTCTAGCCTGAAGCTATCTTGGAACCAACAACTTTAGTAAAAAGTTCTATATTCTGTTACTAGTCTCTTGAGCGATTTGCTATGCCAGGCACAATCTTGTATCTAGCAGGGAGGTTTAATTTCTCTTCAGCAGCGATAAAAACACTGGTTTCAATTTTGTGTGTTGGTATCTTAAAGATTAATGAAACTGAAGGACTTGGCCTGTATTATCCAAGCCCACTAGGAAAAGTTTCTCCATTTTTAGCCTCTTATTTAGATTACTTTTGTTCTATAAATAGAGCATGGTATCTGTTTTGACTAACAAGGAAACTTTTATCTCTTTGGCACAACATACTTGTGAAGAAATAGCTGTCAGTTTAGAAACATCAAAGTTAAGGGAACAAGCACACGAAGATGTGGGGTTTTTCCCCCAAAGTAAATGTGTTGATAAAATTGGATTGTTTCAGACTGGCCTTTTAAAACTCGAAAACAGAATGCATAAAATGCTGCTGTTTAAAATTCTATACAGCAAACGTATTTTGTATTATAGAATCATCAGGATAGAAGAGTCCTCAAAGGTTATCTAGTCCAGGCCCTGTCGCTGCTGTAGATTTTTTTTTCTTTTGGTCAGGTCTTATGAGCTAAGCAGGGTCACTGAAAACTCAGATAACAGCTACCCAGGTAGTGGCATGTATTGTTCACACTGAGATTCAACAAAGCACTCAAGCATATGTCTTACTTAAAGTGCTTTGAGTGGTCTATCAGTCAAACATGACAAATAAAAAGGTGATTATGGGCACATGCTCTGCATTGTGACAGACAAGCTACATATATCTTAAAATTAAGCAACCTATAATTAAAGTCCTTGCCAGACATTAATATAATTGTATGATTGGAATCAGAGGAATTTTATGCTCATGTATCCTGCAGAAGTGCACCCCAGGATAGGGGAACTAGATCTCCTATGCAGGGTTGAATGGCTTGCCTTTCAAGTTGCTGGCAGCCACAGAGCTGGGATCTGAGGCATATTATGTATGCCTGATCCCAAAAATTGTGTGTCCTTCCATGTACATCTGGCATTGCAGAACACACAATTTCAGGGATCAGGTATAAAACTCCTCTGATCCCAGTCACATAACTGTATTAATGTTTGCCAGGGACCTTAATTATATGTTTGCTTAATTTTAAGATATACTTAGAGGACCTTTGTCACAATGTAGAGCATGTTCCGCATTAAATGTGGCTTGATTATATCATACTTGGGAAGCCTGTTTCTGCCATGCCGGTGAGATGCACAAATGATCTGTGTCCATCATGAATTGCACAATAACTGTAATGTCTACCAGGGGCCTGAAGTACTGTACTTTGGATCAGGGCCAGAGTAGGGAGTATTATTTCCTTTGGAACCATATTATGTCATGTGCTAGGATCAAGTTTAAAGGGGAATTGTGCAGCTAGAGAGGCATTTTTTGGATGAGGACAAACCCAGGTCCTGGCCATGTATCGTCGTTAAAAATGTCTTGGCACTTTTTGCAACAGGAATGCTAACCTTGGAGTCCCAGCCAAATTCTAATATGGATGGTCACCTTTTAAATACCTAAATCTCCTTGCAAGTTCAAGTGGAGACCTAGTTATTCATTTGACAGCTGAAAAACTGTTATGTAATGATGACATTGGCATCCAGAGGTGTCTCTGTTTGGAAACTTCTCTTGTCAGTACTGAACAGTCCTTTTTATGGGCAGCTCGGGCAAAAAGGAAAAGAGGTAAGATGTAAGGATGAGAAGCTAGATATTTTAAATAAGGAAACCTACCAATTTTTTTTTAAATCTGCCTAAGTGTCTCTTCCATAATCCATCTCTGACAGCAGTAAAGGTTCATAATTACCACTCTTAGCAGCTATATATCTAGTAGAGGGAAACATTGGAATGGTAAGTGATTTGAGCATACTAATTAAGTGGATATTCTTGGCTGCTTTAAAATCTTGATACAGTTCAAATGTGTTGGTTACAAAGAAAACTTGTCAGAACTGCCAAAAATTACGAGAGTCATCATCTTATTAGGTTGTTGGTCTGATAACATGACTTTTTTCAGGCCCCAAGTACTAAGCTTTGAATCCAAAAATAGCAAAACTCTTCTCTATCTCAAATGATCATTGGGAAACCTTATTTTCTAAAATTATTTTGACAATGCAGCATCTAGTCCACCCCTTTCTCCCCATACATCATGGCAAATAAGATTTAATAGTTCTCAAATCACACCTGGTAGGGATGTGTATTTTGTCTCTTGTGTTCTTCTGGTGTTTTACCTCTTTCTCCACAGCATCCATTGGCCAAACAGGTCTTAATAGAAGAAAGTTTTCTCTAATTTCTAACTGGAATCTTTGAACTACAGTAGAACTCTCACTTGCTGACTGATGTGGCTAACTGTTTCCTTATCTGAACTCTTCTGGAGGGTGCCTGTTTCTCTCTCTTAGTTCAGTGATGAAAAGAAACTGATGAGCTTCCACCAGAATCTGCAGGATATTACAGAAGATCAGCTCAGCTTGGCATCTATCCACTACATGCGGTCCCACTACCAAGAAGCTATTGATATTTACAAACGCATACTGCTTGATAATAGGTTGGTGTCTGTCTCTCTCCCCTCTTAGAACCTCACTTCATGTGTTGTATTTGCATTCCGTGTAGTTGCTTGGATTCAGACAACTTTGTGGTAGGTTTTATGCTTTTGTCTCTTCCTCTGTGAGAAAAGTACAGTGCTTCCCTCCCCACTTTATCACTCTGTTCTAAGCCATTATGCCAATTAAATGTAAGGGGAAAATGTCCACCTTCATTCACCTTGTAATGTGCTTCAATCTGTGACCCATCAGAAGTCTTTTCTTTCTTTCTTTTTTCTTATGAAAAGCTACAGAATTGCAAGCAGAGCAGAGAATATGTTGCCCATATCTTTTTTGCAATGCAAAGCTGTAGATAGCCACTTAATTTTTCTGCAGATTTCCTATCTGAAAATTCTTGGTTTTAGTTTTTGAATTCTCTTCCACACCCCTGCTTTCAGTAGAAGGCTTTGGTCTCACTTTTACTTTGCAGATACTTTGTATTTCTCTCAGGCTCTGAGGGTTCTTCCCATTTCCATTTATTCTGTTACAACTGCTGCCCTGAGGTTCCATGTTATAACCACTAACCACTCAGCTCAGGAGTGGAAAGAAATCAAACCACTTCCTAAGTACATGCGGGGATGATTTTTGAGCCATTCAAAGCACAAATGTCTTGGTATGCTCCCTCTATAGTATTCTCTTTGGCCTGCTGGTCTGAGGAGCAATGGTCCAGAACTCAAAGAAGGACTTCGAAGAGTATTTTCTATTTTGTCAAAATGAGCAATGGTCTTTTCGGAGTGTTAAGTGCTTCAGAGCAGTGTTTCTCAACCTGTGGGTTGCAGCCCAAAAGTGGGTCACAAGAATATCTGAAAGGGTTATGAACAGATTTAAAAAATGGATCAACAAACTTTAAAAATGTATTCTCCTTTAAAGGAGAAAAACAGTGGCTTTTCCCTTGCAGGCTAACAGAGTTCTAGCCTGCAAGGGAATGCTTTGGGCTCCCCCTGCCCCACACACACCCACCCCCTGCCCCACACACTGGTGGGTGGGGCCCGGGAGCAGGGGGCAGTGGGTCAGGAGCAAGGGGTACTGGGTTGGGACTGGCCATTGATGTTTACAAATGGGTCCTGGCACAAAAAAGGTTGAGAACCACTGCTTCAGAGAAAGTTGAAATGCCATTGTAATATGTATAGTGCAGTTCTGTACTATGGGAGGAAATTTCAGGTTCAGTCCTTGGGTAGTGATCAATTTATGTCCATGAAGATTACAACATGATGTTTGTAGCATCCATAGCATTTGACAAAGTAGGCTACTGCCTATGATAGCTTATGCTTTTCTGAATGAACTAGTTTACCTGCCCTGCTTTTAACATGATGTTTGTGATGGTTATCCTAGTTTTGCTCTTGCAGATTCTTTTCTTATTCCTAGAGATTTTTTGTTCTTTTTTACTTGATATCCTGCAATAATGAGTTTGAGAGGTAATTATGCACAATATGAAAATAAATAAAAAAGTCAATAAGTTCTCTACCCATAGAATATATATATATATTAATGGAAAGCAAACAATTGCTTTATGTGTATTATGTTTATGAACCCTAGTTGATCAGTCCAAAAGAAATTATTACATTCTCCCTTCATTTAAGGTTACTGTGCACTCCCAGAATAATAAGTCCCAAGTTTCAGAGGTCAGTCATTTGACCTGTGAAAGCAGGTCAAGCACTAATATTGGAAAGAAACCTGTTCTTGAACATGGCCTTAAATAGCATGATTTTGGGGGGGGGGGTGCAACAGAAATTAGATCTGTAAAGTCACACACACAGCTGTTCTCAGAACCCCCTATTTTGTGGTGTTTATAAAGGGTGTTGTAGAAAATGAAAAAGAATATCTAGTTGCTGTTAGTATTCTTTGCAGCATAATCATTTGGCAGGAACTCAAAGCTTTGGTGAACACTTCCTCTTTTGCCCTGCAGGGAGTACCTGGCTCTGAATGTATATGTGGCTTTATGCTATTACAAGCTGGATTACTATGATGTGTCTCAAGACGTATTGGCTGTTTACCTTCAGCAAGTTCCTGACAGCACCATTGCTCTTAACCTCAAGGCTTGTAACCACTTCCGACTTTACAACGGCAAGGCTGCTGAGGTATCCATTGGAAAGCTCTTCTGGCTTGTCAGTTTCATTCAAGGTCCCACACTCATTTCTCCCCTTGTAGTCTCTTATCTATCTTGTGCTTAATCACAGTTGTTGACAATTTGTTTTTATCATGTCACAGTGGCCTTTGAGGGATATCAGCTACCTCTAGTCTACACATTCTCAGGCACCAAGGTTTTCTGTCTGCATGCTTACCTTGCCATTTTCCAAGACCATTTTTTTTGTCCTGCTTTTGTACAAATGTATCAGGGTAAAGTGGGGAGATGACTTTCTCCATCAACCAGTTTATCACAGCTGGATATGAATACCCCTTAGTTTCAGCAGTGGTGTGAACTGGCAATGAAGGGTATTTTTTGTTTGTTTTTAGCTAAACTTTTTATGTATGATTTCAGGCAGAACTCAAGAGCCTAATGGACAATGCCTCCTCATCTTTTGAGTTTGCGAAGGAGCTCATTAAGCATAATTTGGTAAGTTATACTAGTACGCCTCAAACTGTGGCCTGGGGAGCTGTTCTTGGTAGATTGCAGAGTGAAATATTCTGGGGAATTTTGGAGGCAGGGTATGAGAGGTGAGTTGGTGAAATGTCATCATGTCTGCAGCCATGCTCTTCTCAATGTCTCCCAGTTTTTTATTTAACTTCATCTTCTGTTATTTTGCATTGTCAGAATGATACCATGTCATGAAAAAACGATGTTGTTTTAAAGTGCTGCATACCTTTCAAGATTCTTGGGGCAACTTAGTCAATACTTGGATGGTAGTAGATGCCTTACCCTGAACTTTGTTGTTTAACCAGCATACAATGTCAGTGGAATTGAAATGTCTCAAGCTAATGGTCTCCATTTGCAAAGTAAATAACAAGGAGTTCATGGGAGGCACACACTGAGACAAAACAAAAATATTTGCCTTTTGAAGCAAAACAGAAACTGATCATTTGACAGAAGTGCATTGCAATAGTTTTAGCATTATTCTAAATTACCAGTCCTTATAATAGTGTGTTTCTATTTGGTGGAGTTGCTTACTTTCCATATACCAAAAACGCATATGACAATCCACTAGCCCAGCAGTTCTCAATCTGTGGTACGAATACCACCAGTAGTACACAGACAACCTGTCAGTGGTAGCGCTGCGTTAAGAGATTTACTATAATTACTTTATAAGACAAATTTGCTGATGGTAATTAAGGTTGTATCATTTTAAATTGGCGGTGTGCAATCTGTCAGAGTTTGGGAACTGCTGCACTAGCGTTATGGGAAATGAACTAATGACTAGTCCAAAAGGTAGATTTTGTGGTTCAGCTAATTGCAACAAGCTTAATCATAACTTTTCCCTAACATAGCAGGCATTCAAAAGTTAATTCTGGTTTTAGATTGGAAAAATGAACATTTTATGTAATTTTATTCAGTTTTCTTTGTAAATGACTCAACAGGTGATAGTCTTTTCTCTTAAGTTGCTTCTGAAACCATGTCCTGAATACTGTTGGGGATATTATTATGTAAATTTGAAACCATTATTACTTTTATTTAAATTATCCCACAGTATTCTTCACAAGTCTAGGGTTATTAGCCCTAATATTTTAACATAATTTCAGCTTAATAAAATTGTAATTGCCCAGCTGTGTTTGCCTTGTAGCTTCAGTTCAGGTCACATCTTATTTAATTTGTCTAACATTGTTATGTGTGGTCTTGCTTTTAGTTTAGTGGATTAGACTATTCTGAGGTGAAGAAGCTTATAAATATCTCACATTATTAAAATTACTAATAAATAGTGATTCAGCTAATGCCAGTTCTCTTGATCATAGCTTATCATTAATATAGGAATTATAAGGCTGATTGCAAAGCCAGAGACAGGAACATACTATAGATGTTAATGAGGTGGGTACTTCCCTCTGCAGGTGGTGTTCCGAGGAGGAGAAGGGGCTCTGCAGGTTCTTCCTCCCCTGGTTGATGTTATTCCTGAAGCCAGACTGAATCTAGTGATTTACTATCTCCGTCAGGGTAAAGAAATCTCTCTCTGGCTCTTTCTTGGGTGCAGGAGGTGGAACCCTTTCTCTTTCTGTGACACCTGTTCACCTGCTCATGACTGGTCTTCCACAAATATATATATGTTTAGCATTGGTTCTTAATGTGTTTGATTGATAGCCTTATGAGAAATAAGCTAATGGCTTATACATTTTTTGGTGTCTGGAGAAGGGCCAGTTGTAAGTGTCCGAACAAATCTACTTTGTCAGAAGATCAGAAGTTCTTTTTCCTCCCTTTGCACTGGCAGAACACCCTCCCTTAACTGAGCTTGTTAACATGGAGGAGTACCTCATTAGTAGACAGGATTCTCATCCAGTCTATAAAAACTATTTTTGTAAATGTAGCATAAGCAAACTGTGAACTAAAGTAACAAGAAACAAGGCAGCACTGTGAATGAGACAATTTATTCCAAACACATTTTCCAACAGTTGAACAATGCAGGTAGGTGGTCCTGGGCAGCAGGAAAATCTCCAGTGTTTCCAAGTTATTTGCTTCCAGGCTATTCTGTATCTTTCTATTTGTATTTCAGTCCTACCACAAGTTAAAAAGCCTACCATCTTCCCCTTTACTCCTCACTGCTGTGTTCTTCCATTCAACTGTGGATTGATTGATTGATTGATTGATTGAGTTGGTGTTAACTGCAGCTATCTAATGTAAAGGGATATGGTGATTCCTTTTCCACCCAATGCCTCCCTTATTCATGGTATTGTCGCACCTTTCTGTGACCAGCTGTTTAGATCTGGGTACTTGAAAGCAGTTAATGTTATCTCCTTAATCTTACTCAGTCCCACTCAGTAAGTTTTGTTGCATTTCAGAGAATGTTCACTGTTTTAGCTAGTAACCTTGTACCCTACTGCTCTGCAAATGTTTGTTCTTCTTAGATGAAAGAAATATAGTCAGAAAAACGTCAGACTTATTCTATGTGGAGAAATAAACCACACCCTGAACTTTGTATGGTAAATCTCCCAGTATGTGCATGGGTAACTTTAAAGAGCAACTTTCAAAGAGCAACTCACAAAGACACTTCCAAGGACCCAGAGGGACAGACTTCAGCTCCCTATGTGCAAAAATTAAATTTATTTTCTACGTATAGGGACTTTTTACTATCTTTAATTTTCCCTAACCCTGAGGAAGGGCGTGTGCGCCCAAAAGCTTGCAGAAAAAGATTTTTTTTTTTTTGCAATTTCTTAGTTGATCTAATAAAAGGTATCATCTCTGAACCAAGAGTTCTAGAGTTTTGCATTTCTTTTTTTTGTCTCAGTCCAACACGGCTACCAAATACATCCCTGAGTAACTTTAAAGACATAACAGAGGGGAAAAAGTTCAGTGCACCTTTTATAGCTTGCTTATATTAACTCTAAAGCTTGAAATACCTATTTGGGAAGACAGTTTTACTAATAAGGTTAATGCAATTTAAACCTTTTTGAGGATTCCTTTTAAATCTTAAGTTACTTTTTTTCCATATCAGGCTGTCTTGGGCTATATATCCAATTTGAACTTTACTTGCTTACTTTTATGAATCATACATCGTGTTTTCTATTATCCTACCTGGATATAAATAACTTTATGGCATAACCTCATTAATCTCTACAAATCTGTAGTCACATTACTTTTCACAAAATGTGGCAATCTCGCTCCATTTTATTATTTAAAAAAATAATACTAGAGATCAACAGTAAAGTCTCAAGTTATGAAAACTTTACAACTTTTACCAATTGAGGTATAATATTTTTAATAACGAACTAATAGTACTCACTACACAAGTGTTTTTAAATGTATTAGTACATGCCTTTTAGGTAAAAATTCCGCCCTTCACTGTAGAGTAAATCTGACTAATATGTACAAAAGAGAGGAATGGAGTTAAGATGGTTAAGAATGGGAGGGAGGGAGGAAAAAGTGGGGGCTGGAAGGAACCTTAATTGACTATCCTTAATTGACACACCTAAGTGCACAAAACTTTTTATATATAACTTGCACCAGCAAAAAAAAAATCCTGTTGATGATTTAACCTGTTTTGTATAGGGAACTATTTTTAACCTGTACTGACAAAATAATTCTTTAGTGGTACAGTTAGAATCTGCAGTAGGTAGTTTGGTAGTCTGGCTATTACTGGGAAACCTTAATGTTGAAAAGGTCCTAGAATTCTTTAATTTAGAATGTATTTGAGTGTGTGTGTGGAGTTAAATTCCTAAATTAACTCTTACATTAACGAAGTTTTTTTCTTGGGAGATCTGGGATCAGGTAAAGTAGTTAGCCAGATGTTGAGCTCTTAATTAAGAAAATGTGAGGGGTATCTTCAGAAGCAACTAACCTCTTCCCCTGTCCTCTCCGAAGGGAGGCATAAACGTGGTTGGGAGAGAGAAGGATGAGAGATTTATTATCTTGACCTTGTACTATTGAGAAGGCAGTCACTGAACTATGAACAAGGGGCCAAGTCATTTCTGTATGAGGAAAAATGTAGTAATAAAGAACCTATTACTCAATCCATGTTTGTAATTCAGGCTCTAGCAGCTATCATCAGCAAGATATAAATTTACACCAATTTATAGTCCCCTTTCTCTTCCCCTCCAAATACTTTCCCTGGCTGTGACTGTGAAGGAATGTTGTGGGGAATGAGTGATTTGAGTACAGGGTGTTATAGTTTGTCATGCATTCTAATGTCTGATATTTCAGATGATGTTCAAGAGGCTTATAACCTGATTAAGGATCTGGAACCTGCAACTCCACAGGTAATTAGAAGCTTATGGAATTGTTCATAAAGGGAGAGGCTATAAATTGGGGTGGAATCTGCCATATACAAAGAATATACTGTGGGTGTTTGCATCCTTCCCACATGTAATATCCTGTATTTGTCTGTCTTTCAGCTTTTATTGGTGCTAACACTTTGGGTAAAATTCTGTATATGAAGTTTTATATATATAAAATGAACAGGCTATATACTATTTATTATTTAGCATATTTATTACGGTCATTCCTGGAAGATCATTTGAAACCTAGTTTCTGTTGAGTACAGTCCCTGCCCCAAAGAACTTAAGTCTTGCAGTCTAAACAGCAGAGGCACAGGGTTGAGGGAAGAGAAAGGTAGTTAACCACATAATCAATGAAGGGGTGTATTGCTGAAGGGTATAGTTTGGTGGAGGAGCATATAGCTTCAGATCAGGAGGTCCCTGGTTCAAATCCAGGTGCCCCTTTTGTGGGGACCAGTGGAAAATAGGTGAGGCTCCGTTACCCCGGGCACCACCTGGGATAACAAGGAATAATGGCCACAAATTGATTGAGAACAGGTTCAGGCTTGATATCAGAAGGTATTACTTTATGGTTAGGGCTGCCAGGCTCTGGAATGGACTCCCAAGGGATGCGGTGCTCTCCCCTACCTTGGAGGTCTTCAAGAGGAGGTTGGATAGATATCTGGCTGGGGTATTATGATCCCAGTATTTGTTCCTGCCCAGGGCAGGGGGTAGGACTTGATGATCTATTCAGGTCCCTTCCGATCCTAGAAATGATGACACATTAGTCTGAAGTCAGGCAGAAGGCCAGGCAGGGTGGCACCTTAAAGACTAACTCATTCAGAAAGTCATAAGATTAGAGGGAAGTGATAGAACATGCAAGGAGAGAGAATAATACAACAGTGGTAAACTGTACTGTTGTTTTTGGCTGTCTTATTTTGTTCAAGTTTTGAAGTAAAGTCTTGAAATAGTTTCCAGGAGGTTACATTGGGATTAGCTAGGTGGAAAAGCAAAGGAAAGCAGGGATAAGGGAGAGTTGTAGCAACCACCAGCCAGCATAGGCATGAAAATGCACTGAGTAAATACTACAGTATCCCTTGGTTCATGTTTGAACTGCTTTCTACAGGTGCTCTGCTAGCTTCAGTCTCTGGCTGGCTCTTCCCTGTGGTTTGTTTCTCAAAGGTCACAGAGCTGGGGTTGAGAGGAAACATCTTATGGGTCTTTGAAGTAATAAAAGGGGAGTCCTCCCTGGTACTGGGCTGAGGTTTGTTGAGGAAAGGAATTGCCTCAGCTCGGTTCGTCATTGTTATACCCTCCTCTGCACTTCTTAGTGTAGCAGGACTTACTTGAACTGTTTTCTGCATCTGCAGTGCTTTTAATCTCTCATTTTTTCCATGTGTTTTTTCTTTCACAACACACAGCTGCTCATACATTGTGTAAATGCCATGGTGGCATCCTCCATTGCCTGCTTGGTAAATTTTGAAATGAGCACTGTTGTGCTTTTCTTGTATGCTGTCCCTCTCGGTTTGGGGAGTTTCAGAAACACATTTGCAAAACTAATACATATTCTCCTTCAGAAACCTTCTCAAACAGCACCTTTGCCGTGATGCTTACAAAAAACTTGACAGCAGTTAGGCAGCTGGTATGCTGAGGCAATCACCTATCGCACTGATCAATACTGTTATTGTTTCTTATACCTGTATTGGGCTGTATCTAGCTGTTGCCTCTTGTCTTGTACTTAGATGATAAGATTTTTGGCCAAAGATTGTCTGTCTATTTATATATTGTTTGCCACAGAGTGGGGTCCTTGACTAATGCTCTAAGGTAGGGGTACTCAACCTCTGCACATTGGCCAAAATGCAGCCTACAGAGCCTTTGTATCTGGCCTGCAGGGTTCCCCATGGGTTGGGAAATGTGGTGGTGGGGGAGCAGTGGCCACCCACCCCCACTACCAAATTCCCACACCACCTCCCCCGGTACAGCTGGGTTGGGGCCTAGCCATGTCCCCTTTTCCCCATACCACCGGGTTGGGACCGCCCCTTGAGCCCTCCTCTGCCCGCGCAGCCAGATGGCACCCTGCTGTGCCTGTCTTGGGTGCTGGATCAGGGCCACTGGCCACATCTGGGCCATGGATGGACTAGGCACTAGCCATCTGGACTACCAAGAAAAAAGGTTGAGCACCACTGCTCTAAGGTGTTAAAATAATGCAAATAAATGCAATAATACTCTCAATGTGAACAAGAGAAATACCTATTTTAGATCCTGAGGAAAGGTTATTTGGAGAAAGGTTTAGATGACGCAGTGGCTAAATTTCTTGGGACCTGCAGATATACAACTGACAACATTACTAACAGAGAACTGACATGAGTAGTGAATTATATACCCTCTTTCTTAGACAGCCTCTGTTTGAGTAATGCAGGTGGTGTGGTTGTCTGATCTGTATGTTAGACTGCAGCAGCAGATCATCCCAAACTCAGCCTGCTATTCCATAAGGCTTAGTTAGTTGTGTTCATATGTATTGTGTCTGTTAACTGGTAGTGAGTGTGCTGCAAATGTTATGAACATAAGTTGAAAGTAGCAAAGCTGTGAGTGTTTTGTAGACAACTATACAAAAGTATCAGTACATCTCTTTTCCCATGCTACCACCATTCTGTGTTGTGCATATACTAAATAATGTTACAGGAAAAATATTTTAGACCTCTGTTTAAAATGTTTATTGGTATTGTTTATTTCTGCCTGTAAGGTCAGACACATTTTTGTACCATGAATCCCACTTTACAAGCTGTTTAAGAAAAGGAAATTATAATGAATACTAAAGAAATCTAAGTAAAATCTAAAGCAGCAGTACTACTAATATTTCTTTTATAATTATTATCTGGTGGCATATGGGTCAACTCAGGCCTAGGGGCAGCACTGGGGCCATGTGATGGGGCTCTGTAGGTCATATTTTTGACACCCCTGGTCTAGTGGTATAAAATGAAACAAGAGTCAGATTCCCAGCATAATATTTGTTGTTGTTATGTGAATTTTAAAAATCTGATAGCTAGGGCCAGAATCAAATGTTGGTTTCTGCTGGCAGAAGGGAAATATTTCTGCATCAGTTGTCTAAAATACCCATATTAATACTGCGCAATTGCGGATTCTAAGAATGATTCTAGACTGAGCATTGCTGAGTCCCACTCTGAGGTTGAGAGAGCAATGCTTCTCAGGTAGGTTTTCTTTAAAGGATGACTGAAGCTACTCAGATTAAGAAGGTGAAAGTTTTCCTTGTGCCATGTACACACCGGTCCTGTCTGGATAACTGATAATATTATTTATGTTGTAAATGCATGCATTTTGGCCAGTTATGCCAGTTCCAGTGATTTAATAGCTGTTCTGTTGCTTGTGTGAAATACATTGAGGTTTTCAGTTCAGCTGCCATTATTTATTATTGGTAACATGCCCCCTGCTGTGCTAATGGACATCTCATAAAAACCGTAATCACAATGGACTTTAATTGTCCCCTTGTTGGCAAACTTAACAGATGGGTTCAATTACTGAAGAGGCATCAGAAACTTTCCCATTCACTCCAGGAGAGGACTGAGGAAGAAGTGTGTGGGTAGAGACTGCCCTTGCCATAAACTCCTTTAAGAGTAGTGGATTTCAGCCTTGAGGACTGTTGGACATTTTTTTATTAGGATGAAATTCGCTCCGTATTTTTTCGTAAAGTTGATATTGGTTAAAAAGCACCAGTCTACTTGATAGCCACAGAGATTGTTTCACTTTATTCACAGGGTAGAGGCAGTGCCAGCTTTCAGATCTTGAGGTAGTCTCTTTGCTGGAGGAACCACCTACAGGGCCAAAAGTGGGTTTGGTCTCCATGCAATTTTCCATATTTGGACTTCTCTGCTGAGGCTACTGAGAGCAGCATAGTTGTGCTATGTGATGGTGGGTTGTGTAATGTGGCTATTTCTACACTTGGTACTGGAGCAGAACCCCAGCTTATTTTGTAAAAGTGGTCAACTCACATGTACGATTGACATTTTTCAGCCATTATTTGTTACATGTATTGCTTGAAGTACCCATCACTAGGATCTGACATTTAACATAATGGAATCTTGGATAGAGTTGGCATGGACAAGATAACACTCATTTTAAGTAGTTGACTCATAATGTTTTTGTATCTTCTGAATTCTTTAACTTGTCTTTTCCAATCCTTTTTTTTTCTTCCAGGAATATATTCTCAAGGGGGTAGTGAATGCAGCCCTGGGACAAGAAGTAGGCTCAGTAAGTAAAACTCCTCAGGTGTTCCATCACTGAAGTGGGAGGAGAAAAAGAAATAAGGGATTTGGGATGCAGGTGATGGGGAAAGAGGTGATAATTTTATATTTAGATTTCATGCTATCCAAATACCACCTTCTCTCACCCCACAATGTTCAGTCCAGAATGAATGAATTGCAAGATTTTACTAGCCCTTAGAATCCTCCAGACTGAATTCAGACTTCTCTCTCCTGATTATAAAAGGTTTCCTTTTTTTGCAGTGGTTTTGTGTACTTGGGCCCATGCATTAAATAAACGTTGTTTGTTTTGTTCTATTCACATCTGTCCTTAGTATGTGCATTCACTGTGTTTCACTTCACCTACTCACCTCCCCAAACCAAATGTTCACTTTGTCTTATGGCCCTGCTCTATACTCTGGATCTTATGTCATTTGTTTTTCTCCAAGAGGGATCATCTGAAAATTGCTCAGCAGTTCTTCCAGCTTGTGGGAGGATCAGCCAGTGAATGTGGTATGTTTTGAAGTTTGCTTTCTTCATTATATACTCTCTCTTCTTTTGATACAACAGTATGTATTTTGTTTAATGGTGCCTGTGCAGCTGCTGACTCAGCACGTCTGGTAGTAGACGTTGTCTTGCTGTAGTTGTATTGGTAATAAAATATGGAATTCTTCCACACAATATGTCTACTCCAACAGGACCCTGAGAATGTGCTGTGCAAGTCACGTGAACATGTCTTTTATATGTAATATAATATCTACATTTTTCTAGTTAGCAGAGTTAGTTTTTAATAAAAATCATCTTTATCCATGTAAAATGGGACCCTCTCTTAAAAATAATCCCATTAACAAGATGATGCTCCTGCTGGGCACTGATCTTTTTGCAGATGTCAGGTCTGTGTTGTTATATTCATATACCATATTTTTGTCTAGTTTAGGTTATATGTTCCTTGAAGCAGAGACAGTGCCATATATGTTTTGTCATAGCAGCTGCCGCTGTCACCACCACCCACCACCCTGTGCAGCTGCCGTGCCCACGTTTTCCTATGGCCGGTTTCACATATGGCTCCGCATGCTGCTGATGGGCCTCATGCCTGACCAATTGTGCGCTGCCCATCAGCAGCTTGCGGAGCCATGTGTGCAGTGGGCTGTAGGAAAGCAGCGTGGGCGTGGCAGGGGCAATGGCATGGGGCGGTGAGTGGTGATGATGGCAGCAGCCGCTGTGTGCAAGGCCCCCCCCTCCTGGCCCAGCCAGCCATGTGGCATGTGTGCAGCCCACAGTGGGGCGCCACTGCCCTCTTTCTCTCCCTCCCCCTGGCCCTGCTCCTGGGAGCAGGCACAGAGACGCACTTCCCCCTGCCATTCCCGATCTGGTCTGGCCTGCCCCTTCCCCCCACACACACTTACCTGCTAGGGGGCTGTCTGTGTGTGTGTGTGTCTGCCTCTGCATGTGTGGTGTGTGCATCTGCCTCTGCGTGTGTGTGTGTCTGTCCCCTGCCCGCCTGGCAGCAGCAGGCACATAACATCACATGGCTCTTGGGGCAGCGGTAGTGGGGTGCTTTTTGGCAACACACATTTTCAGACTAGGTGATAGTGGTGCTCAATCTTGCCGGCATGCAAGTCAGATGAATGGGTGCAGCTGCTCTAGGGGTCAGCTCCAGCATACAAACCAACCCCATGCATTGGGTCCAGGGATGCAGACTGGCCCCACGTGCTGGGTCTGGGACTATGTACCAGGTCAAAGCCTGCATGCTGGGTCCAGGGCTGCACACTGGGTTAGCATGCCAGCCCTATTTGGCATACAGGAATAATGTCATCTGGCCTGTGGGGCTCTCCATGAGTCTACAAATATAGCAGCAGGAGAGAGCTGGTGTGTTAATTGCTGCCAGGCTCCCAGAGCTGTGGCAATTAACAGTGGCATTGACACTGCTAAGTTTTTGGACCCATGGGAGCCTCAGGGGTTGGATGACTCAGCTCAATGGATTGGATCAGGCTTGCAGACCATATTTTTGAGCAGCATTGGTATAATATAAAATATTGGTACTCATTTGGGATGGGCTGCTACAGTCCTTCATGGCTTTATCACTTGTGAATAACATGGCCCACCCAAACTGGACTGATCAAATTTTCATGCTACACTGCATCACTGTGTGTAGAAAGCTGCAGCATGTGGGCATAATGTTCTCTGTGCTTCAAGTTTATTATGGTACCAGCACTAAGATTTACATGTATAGAACTTCACCATCTAGGAATGTTTTTAAGGATGTAAATATAAACGGTATGGGCAAATGAACAAGTTACTGTGAAGTAAGGTAAAGTCTGAACTTAGACTACATTAGCCACTCCATAGTAACTGCCTTTGTGTACCCACTGTTACCCCATGGTAAATGTGAGATAGTGTACCCCTTGTGGTAATTTGTGAATATGGGCACACAAACAAGAGAGAGTAACTGTTTAAGATGGCTTAAAGGCACTTAAATTAGGACTAATGGGTTGAAAACTACAAATGCAGGACTTACTCTCACTTGTAGGAACTGGTAGTGATTCATGGTAAAATTGTCTCTGGAACATGGAAGATATTCTGTGGGAAATAGCCTGTTACTTAAAGTCATGTGTTACCAGGGAAGTAATTTTGCATGAACAGAGGTGTACAAAAAGATCTAATTGCTTTTCTCATTCTTTAATATAGTCCCCTGCCTGAAAAAGACAGACGATACTATACTTTGGACTTTCTCAATAATTTAGGAAGCATATATCTGTAGTATTGATTCTTTTTTCCCCCTCCCACCCAATTCTAAACTATATACATCTATATTCCCTCTTGTTTCAGATACTGTCCCAGGGAGACAGTGCATGGCTTCCTGCTTCTTTCTGCTTAGGCAGTTTGATGATGTCCTGATTTACCTCAACTCGGTCAAGGTCAGTATTATTTATTTGCATTACTATAGGCCATAGGAATCTTAATCATAGACCATGACTTCACTGTGCTAGGCTGTATAAAAATATACGCACATGCAGTTCACAATCTAAGTATTAGGCAAGAGGCATTAAAAGAATACAGACAACCTGACCAGGATTATAAGAAAACAATAAGACAGCATGATGGATTGTGATCTCAACATACCAGCAACTAAACTGTTGTTAAGAAAAAGGAGTTTTGAGGAGGGTTTTAAAGGAAACTAATCATGTTTTATGTATGTAACAGATGTGGGAGCAGCATAGGAGACAGCAAAAAGTGTCTGAAAATGTGATGTGTGTGTGGTGAAGCATCAGTGGCTGATCCAAGGGAGGAGATTGACCTCCCCCCAACAACAGTGAATGAGAGATGGTATTATGTAAGGTGTGGAAAGACTGAGGCTCATGTTTGATAGAAAAAGTGGAGCTAGGAGAGGGAATGAGGCAAACTGACATGGCCAATGGAATAGGCTAGTAAAATGATCTCTGAAGCAGGATACAGAATGGATGTAAGCATGGCTTTATTGCATTTCTCAAAGCCAGAGAGAAGGATGTTGCAGTAGTCAAGTTGCAGTAGTCAAGTTGCAGGATGATAAAAGTTTTTAGTCATGTGGACAGATAGGAAAAGTCATATTGTGGGAAGATTTAAATGTAGCCTAGACATGAGAACATAGAAAGAGTCCTGAGATGCCCATTTTATGGATCTAAATGATAGGCAACATGGTGTTGGTTTAGAAAGAAGGTTCTGGGGTGGCAGAGAAGCTCAGGTTGCACCATATTGAGTTTGACATGATGCTGCAACGTCCGCGAGGAGGTGTTGTGCAGACAAGGTACTGTATTTTATTTTGGATATTTTTGTCACTATACAGATGGTAATTGAATATGTGTTTGCAGATGGGATTACCCATTTGAAGAAGGGTGTTGAAGGGTGTAGATGAAGAAGTGTATAAATGAAGAGTAGAAGGGGACCAAAGAGCCATGTAGAACCTGCACTGCTAGGTGAAGTGGGTGATGCCTAGAATCCTCTGAAGGAGTGATTAGAAAGGAGAACCAAAAGAGGTCTGTTATGGAGGCCAGAGGAGGACAACATCTCAAGAAGAAATATGTGGTTTATGGTGTCAAAGGCAACTGACAAGTCAAGGGGGATGAGGACTGGTTCAGAGCTTTGGTTAGAGAGAGGTCATTAGAGATGCCAGCAATAGATGTAACAGTGGAATGCAAAAGGCAGGAAACTGGCTTGGGGAAGGTCTAGAATGGAATTGGAAGAGACAAACTCCAGATGTCTATTGTGGACAGCAGGCTCAGTCAGCTTAGAGGTGAAGGGAAGATGGATATAGTTGGAGAGGCAAGTGGATTCAGGTTTTTTTTTTCTTTTTTTAAATATGAGAGAGACTAATCCATGGCTTATACTAGGAAAGGAAAGAGCCAGAAAAGAGTGAGGTGTTAAGAAAAATAGTGAGGGAGATGTGGACACAGAGGAGATCGGGGGATAGGTTGAAGTCCTTTGAGGCAAGTAGAAGGGTGAGAAGAAGAGAGCAGGCTAGCTAATATCTACATCCATGATGGCAAAAAGGAAATGAAGTTGTAGGAGGGGAAGGGGAGGCAATGGGAAGGGTAGGACAGGAGCCCATATTGTATTTTGTCAATACAGGCAGTCCTCAGACTTAGGACACAATTGGTTCCTGAAAACTGGGTCTTAAGTCGAAACATTGTAACTTGGAACCAATTTTCTCATAAGAAGCAATGTTATAAATGGGGGATTGGTTCCTGAACCAAGGCCTGATACCCTATTTTCACCAATAGGGTGAAAATTTACTCACCCCAGAATTTTGTACTCGATCAATTATAGATGAGTAATATAGCTACATTAATGTATTTATATTGTAAATAGAAATCATACTGATTTGGAAAGACTTCTGTGAGGTGTGCTGGACTTTGTGAAAGGCTCTTGGGTGGACGTTTTGAAGGGCTCTTGGCTGGAGTCTTCTCAGGAGTCTTGGCTGCAGGTTTTTGTGGAGTCTTGTCTGCTTTCTTAAAGAAAGTGTCCAAGCAAGTTTGAACAGATGTTCTCCAGGGAGATGAGTGACACAGCAAACTTGTTCTCTGGCGTAGTGTCACAACGGATCAAGCATTGTAAGTCGAAACTGATGTCATAAAGTTGAAACAGGGTGTCAATTTATAAACATTGTAAGTGTGAAACGTTGTAACTCGGAACATTGTAAGTCAAGGACTGCCTGTATTCTTTTGTAGTAAATTGGAAAGATCCTGGGTGGAGAGGAAGTGAGGGAGGTGGATATGAGTTTTAGGAATAATGACATGAGACACACAGAGGTAGCAGTAAAGATTAGTGTGAGTACCTTAACTCTTGTTGTTTTACCAGCTGGTGGAGAGAATTTTCTCTCTGTCAGTCCAAATAAGAGGATAAATGATCCTGTTGGGCAGTGGGGAAGGGCTAAGAGAGAGGGAAAGCTTCTTTAGTTGCCTGGTACTTGATTTGATTTTGTTGGAGGAGAAGGGAAATTGAGGGAATGCTGCTGTGGAAAGATATATTTTTGTGTAACATCAAGAAGTGTTTCTTCAGCTGCTGGTGAGCTAGACCAGAGCTATCCAACTGGCAGCCTATGGGTTGCATGTGGCCCCCAAGGGTTTAAACTGCCACCCAGCTGATGCACTCCCTATCATGTGGGGTGCTGTTGCCTCCAGGGGCTCTGGGCTTCTCCCTCCTCCAGTTTCTGCTTCCAGTGCCTGACCCACTGGGTGGCACAGTGGAATGTGGAGGTGCTGGGGAAGCTGGGAGCTGGTGAGGTGGGTGG